>NC_050576.1:195122953-195279789 GCF_011100635.1 Trichosurus vulpecula
TCTTACTAAGGACAACCCTTCTACTTGTACTCTTGATCTCATCACTTTTAGGTTCCCTGTCATCACCTCTGTCTCTTCAAACTTCTGCCTCCCTCTTAGGTACTAATTCCTTCCTTGTTGCTTGTAAACATGCCTATTTGTCCCCCTGATGTTAAAAACCTTCACTTGGCCATTTCTTCAAGCTGCTGTCTATATCTCTCCTCCTTTTTACAGCCCAGTTCCTAGAAAAAAAATTGTCTGCACTTTTGTTGCCTTTATACTTCCTTTCTTCTCACTCACTTTGTAGTCTGGCTTTTAGCTTCATCACTCACTTAAAATTGCTGTCTCCAAAATTGCTAATGATCTCTTAATTGTCCACAGGTTGGGCTGTTCTCAGTGCTCATTTTTTAAAAATAAATTTTTGTTGATATCTTTTGTTTAAAGTTACTTTCCCCTTGAACTGTACCTTTTATTAACGATCTATTTCTTACATTAAAGAATTTTAAAAGCTCAACAAAATTAACACATTGAAAAGGCTGATATTATATGTAGTGTTCCACACATAGGTTCCCCAGACTATGGAAGGGGAAGGGGAAACCTGCCTTCTCATTTCTTTTTTGGAGCCATACTTGATCTTTGTAATTTCAAAACACTTACTTTTGATTTTTTTTGTGCGTGGTTCTTTCCATTTACATTTTTGGAATCATTGGGTATATTGTTTTCTTGACTCTGCTTACTTTATTTTGCATCAATTCAAATGTTTGCCCATGTATTCATCTTATTCAATTTTTCTTACCTAACAGTACTTTTCATTACATTTATGTACTTCAGCTTGTTTAGCCATCCTCCAGTCAATGAACATTTACTTTGTTTCCATTTATTTGCTAACACAAAACGTGTTACCATAAATATTTTGTTGTGTATGGGATCATTTTGTCTTTGAACCTTGGGGTATATGCCTAGAAGTGGGATCTTAAGGTCTAAAGGTATCAACATTTTAGACACTCTCTGTGTAATTCCAAATTGCTTTCCAGAATGGTTAGACCAATTTACAATTCTACCAAAAATTCATCAGTGTTTCCATCTTTCAATATTGACTATTCTTATCTTTTGACATCTTTGCTAACTAGTTGGATCAGAGATAAAACCTCCAGGTAGTTTTGATTTGCATTTCTTTTATTAGTGATTTAGAGTATACTTATGTTAATGGTTTGCAGTTCTTTTTGAAGACTGTTTGTATTCTTTAACCATTTATCTGTTTGGAAAAGATTTTTGCTTTAATACAGATATGTAGATATAGCTTAATATTAGATCTGTATCTGAGAGATTAGATCCAAAGGATTTCCCCTGCTACTTGGTTGGTTCTTTTCTTATCCTCGTTGCATTGATTTCTTCTTGCAAAAGTTTTTCAATTTCGTATGTTTGGAAATTATTTTTTATCCTTTAATTGGTTAAGAATTTGTCTCCTACCCTACCCATGTTTAAGAAAGGTGTCTGATTGGTTTCTCTTCTAGTTTTTTAATGATATCATCTTTAATATATAGGTAATGTATCCATTTAAAATTTATTGTGATGTATGATGCAAAATATTTGTCTAAACCTAACTTTTGCCAGACTGCTTTCTGGGTTCCCCCACAATTCTTATCAAATAAGGAATTTTTTTCCTTGGTAATTTATGTTTTCTGGTTTATCAAACACTGAGATATTGAGTTCAGTAATTTCTGATGATTCCTTGTCTAGTCTGTTCCATTGATCTGCTTTTCTTTTTTTTCTATCAGTATTAATGTAGTTTTAATGATTACTGTTTTGTAATTTAGTTTGATATCTGCATGTGCTACTTTTTTCCCCTGTTTTTTCCTTTGATATTCTAGGTCCTTTTTTTTTTTTACTCCAAATGAATTTAGTTATTGTCTTGTCTAGCTCTGTACAGTATCCTTTTGGTAGTTTGATGTAATGCTAAATCTGTAAATTAACTTGATTGTAATACTGCCCTGTCCTAGTCAAGAACTCTGCAGCTTTTGGCACTTTTTTGATCATGTTTCTTACTGTGCACCCTCTCTTCTGGGTTTTTATGATGCCGTGCTCTCTTAATTTTCTGGCCTGCCATTCCTTCTCAGCCTCTTGCTGGGTCATCATACTCATCACCCCAACTGTGTTCCTCTGGTTCCTGTTGTCTTCTCTTTCTCTCATATCCTTTTTCTTAGTGATCTCATCAGTTCCCATGTATTCATTTATTATTTCTAAGCAGATGACTCCTTTTTATATGGATTCTTTTCTCTTTTAAGCTCATGTCCCACATCACCAACTGCCAATTGGGCATTTCCCACTGGTAAGCATCTGAAGTTAACATATCCAAAGCAATTCATTTTCTCCATCTCTTTCCCTCTCCCCTCATTCTGTATTTCTTTTAAAGCATCACCATTTTTTTAATCACCCAGATTTGTAAGCCCCAAGAATTTCTCTCACATCTATCATCTTCTTGCCCCTCACATGCTCTCTACTTCATGCCGGCACATAATAAATGCTTGTTGATGAATAAGCCTATCTTGGCATGTTATCTATACTGACATTCCTTTCTTGAAGAAGCAGTGGTGCAAGGGAAAGAGAACTGGATTTGGAGTCAAAGGAACTGGTTTCAAATTCAGGCTGTTGTCACTTTACCTGTATCAAGTCACTTAATTTCTCTGGACTTCAGCTTACTCATCTGTAAGATGATGGGTCAGACTAGAATTAGGGGTGGGCAGTCTGTGGCCTCGAGGCCACATGTGGCCCTCTAGGTCCTCAAGTGCAGTTCTTTGGCTGAATCTAAACTTCACAGAAGTTCTTTGAAGTTTGGATTCAGCCAAAGGGCTGCACTTGAGGACCTAGAGGGCCACAGGTTCCCTATCCCTGGCTAGATGAGCAATTTTCAAGGGTCCTTCCAGACTTTGTCATTTTTGTTGCTCTATCCCCAGTGCCTAGCCTGGCACGTATTAAACTAGTTCAGCTTCTTCCTAATCACATGAGAACATCCTTGAGTAATCTCTTTTAATTAGGGAAATGTGTTTGTCACCAATCAAAATTCCTGGAGCATCTATAGAAGTTAAAGGTGTGTGAGATATTTCATTAGTCCCCAATTTCCGTTGCAGAGATTGCATTCTTAAGATTTACTGTCAAAGGAGTTTTCTTCAGGAAATTGATCTGTTATTTCCTGATCAGGGAGACCCTTAATATCATGTCCCTTGTTGGATGTTAGGTCATAAAAAAGGAAGAGAGGAGTCACAAATTAGCCTTATGTTTAAAGAAGCTTCACATCTCACAGAAATAACAGGAACATAGTTGTGGCGAGAGGAAGGAGGCCATGGCTCTGACAAGCTAGAAGAAGAAAATAATTCTGGCGGTGACTGGAAGGCATTGTTAATAGCAGTAAGAAATGACTTCTGAATTGGCATGATCTTTCCAAATTTTCATAAGTTTGGGATGCCTTCCTGTAGAAGGGGCTGTGTGTGTGTGTGTGTGTGAAATTAGAATTCAGGAGTTTGGGAGTTGCATATATTCATAATTATATTAAGTAATTTTCTATAATTTCTGTACTGTTTTAGACTTTGAGAGATAGTGGAAGATAGATTAGTCAAAGATGTATTCATTGCAGTGTAGAAATATTTCTTTTTCTTTTTTCTAGTTGTTATGTCCTAGTACTAATTTTATTTTAGATCAGTGAATCTAAGGTAATATTTATCAAACTTCTATGGATCCTCAGACAAAGCACTGATCTTTTGGTTATCTGAAAGTGTAACAAAACCATAGAGAGAGGAGGTTGTGGAAAAGAGCCAATTTATTTCCACTAGTATTTTTGCATAGCAAGTCCATGCAAAGAAACCTTTCAGACCAATTTATAAGTGTTTTAAGTTGTCTTTTCTTCCCATTTCTTTTTTGTTTCTGATTTCTTTTGTATAATTAGGATTCAGCATGTTAATTCTTGAAATGGATTTGCCCACTGATTCTCATAGTTTAGTGAACGTGGTATGTTTATTAAAATGCTGGATTTCCAGTTGAGGATGGAAACCTGAAGAATTATATCTGCTTTTGGAAAGTTGGTGGTAGGGAATGCAATAGATACATGACAATGTTTATTGAGGAGTACATTGAACTACTTCTTACCACTGTTCCCTGCAGAATGACATACCTTAATTGTAGTGTTATGCTTTGATCATAATCTTCACATATGTTGTAATTCACTTTATTCAACAAATACATATCAATCACATAATGTATGAAGGAAGAATAATGTGCTAAGTCCTTGGTGGGGATAGTGGACATTTAGCTAAGATATGATTCTGCCTTTTAGGTTATATTCTGTTAAGGGGCTATATCAGCAAGGTAATACTCACAACATTGACGATAATTGTGAATATGCCTGTGTAGTTCTGTATTGTAGGTATTCTATATTGTTGGATTCCTATCAATCTTTGACAGCCTAGCTAAAATACTATCTCTTCTGTGAAACAATTCCCAAGATCATTAACAACTGATATTGTGCATAGTTGTTTGCATATTATCCCCTCCATGAAACTGTAAGCTCCTTGAAGATAGGGACATTTGCCTTTCTTTGTATCCCCAAACTCTGAGCACAATTCCTGGCACACTGAAGGCACTTAATAAATGCTTGTTAACTTGACTTTGCCTGTAATGGTAAGAAGGGTGGGACTTTTTTACTGTTTTCTCTTTTGGAATGCTAAGGTAATCAAGTACCTTTGAGTCTTGACTTTCAAATGTAATGGCAAGCGTATAGAAGGTAGAAAAAGTAAAACATTTATTCAGGCACAGCACCAGAGAACCAAATCCCAAAACCAATAAGCCCTCTTCATCATAGCAGCAAGGAACTTCAAATGCATTATTACAGCATGGAGCCTCGAAATCCTATTAGCCTTCCCCTCTGCTGGGGCCTTCCCACAAATACTAACAAATCCTAGCTGACTCCTTGCCTGTGTCCTGTTCCTCCATGGTTCTAACTCGCTCTGAGCATTTTATGTTCCACCCTTCCAGCTGCACTTGTTCAGCAAGCTCATCCTGCCACATGTGACTTAGGCTTTCCTGTGACACAAACAGGTCACATGGGCCTATTAATGGGTGGGAAAGATCTTCAAATTTACATTACCATTACAGGGGCTAAGACATTGTAACAACAATTTGGCTGTGTAATACCAGTAATACCTGCTCACAGGAGGGCTGCTAGCACAGGTTCTTTGATCTGCTTTTCTAAGGAAAGCAACTTTAAGGGGTTTATAGTCTTACTGTAATTAAGCATACATATATCATTCACTTAGTTTCAAGGGAAAAAGCCAGCACCCTGAACTTCAGAGAGTATACAAACAGAAATTACAAGTATACATTATTTAAACAGAGCAAATAAACACAAACCAGTGATGGTTACCCAGAGTCTTGTCTGGTCAAATCACATGACACTCTTCCAGTGAGTGAGAGCCCCAAAACAAACTACCAACCTCAGATCTTATAAACCCTTCTCAGGGTCTGAGGGCGTCACAGCCATGCCACTCAAACCCATGTGAACTCAGCTTTCTTGTTTCTTGAGCAGGTCATCAAAAACTCTTGATTCAGTCAAAGAAACAAAGGCAAGACTCATCAAAGGCACTTGATTACCTCAGTGATGAGAAGCACTCAAACAAAAAACAGCAAAAAGTCCCACTTTGCTTGCCATTTACATTTGAAAGTCAAGACTCAAAGGTACTTGATTACCTTAGCATTCCAAAAGAGAAAACAGTAAAAAAGTCCCACCCTTCTTACCATTACAGGCAAAGTCAAATTAACAAGCATTTATTAAGTGCCTTCAGTGTGCCAGGAATTGTGCTCAGAGTTTGGGGATACAAAGAAAGGCAAATGTCCCTATCTTCAAGGAGCTCACAGTTTCATGGAGGAGATAACATTCAAACAACTATGTTCAATGTCAGTTGTTAATGATCTTGGGAATTGTTTCATAGAAGAGATAGTATTTTAGCTGGGCTGTCAAAAATTGAAAGGAATCCAGCAGTCCAAGAAAGGAAGGGAATGTTTTCTATGCATAGGGAACAGAATGAGCAGAGACATGGAGACAAGGAAAATTATGTCTGTATCTGGGGAAATGAGTATAATTGAGTTTAACTGAAGTTTAGAGTGTTAAGGAAGAATGAGATAAGACTGGAAAGGTAGGAGGATGGTGCCATATTGTGGTGCCTTTGAATGCCAGGCAAAGGAGTTTGGATTTTACTCTGCAGACAATAGGGAACCAGCTATAGAAAGGATAAATTGGAGATAATCACAGAGGGAAAGCACTAGAAAACAACAATTTACAGTGGTTCATAATACATGTATTAGAGAAGTGAAAAATAAAGTGCTATGTGAGGTCCTGTTGTACTTTGCGAGACCACATCGGGGGTATTGTGCTCAGTTTGGGTCACTATATTTTGCAAAGAATGTTGGCAAACTGGAGTGCTTCCAGAGGAGGGTGATCAGAATAGCAAGTGAGAGTATGTTATATGAGGAGTGGTTGAAGGAACTGGGCTTGTCACCTTTAGGAGAAAAGACCTAAAGCTAACATAATTGCTATCTCTTAATTATTTGAAGGGCTCTTGTATGGAATAGGGATTAGACTTATTTTCTTTGGTCTCAAAGAACTGAACTAAGAACATTCTTGTGAGAATGATGTTACAGAGGCTGATTAAGGCTTGATGTAAGGAAAAACTTCCTAACAGAACTATCTGAAAGTAGAATGAGTTGCCTCAGGAGATTTTAATTACCATTTTTATTCACATTTATATATAAGGTTTGCAAAGTGCTTTCTTCCTGTGAGGTACTGTAGATACTCTTGAAATTTATAGAGAGGAAACTGAGACTCTTTGATTCCAAGTGACCAAGGTCATAAAGCTAGTAAATGTGTAAGTCATGATTTGAACACATTTAAAAGCAATAACTAGGCACTGTGCTAAGTGCTGTACAAATATTATTGCATTTGAATCCTAAAGAGAACCCTGGGAGGTATATTTTCCTGATTTCAAGCACCATCAAGTTCTCCCTATCTGGAATGCTTGAGGCTTAGGCTAAAAGACCTCTGAGTTGGAGGTTGTTTCCATTCAGGTTAGAGGTTGGACTAGATTATCCAGCTCTGGGGTTCCTTCCAAGTTTTTGAGATTCTGTGATTTTTTTGTTGGGGGATGGAGTGGGAGGCTATCACTGACATTGGGGATCATGGAAGATTTCATAAGAAGAGAAAATCCTTGAGTTGAGCTGTCAAGAATGGATAGGAATCTAGGAGACAAGAGAGAACCACTAAAGGTTTTTGAAGAGAGGAATGACATGATTAGATCTATGTGTGAGGAGGAGCTGGCAGTGGTATGAAGAATGGAGTAGAGTAGAGAATGGAAGACCTTCGAAAAGGCCATTAATGTACAGGTAGTTAAGAGTAGAGAAGTGAGGGCTAGGGGAGATGTGGAGGCAAAATCAACAGGATTGGGTGACTGAATAGATGTGAGAGAGGAAACAGAAGTAAGAGCTAAAGATACAGTGATACCCAGGATTTCAAAACTGGGGAGCAGAGTGAATAGGGTGCCACTGACATTAAGAGTAGGGTCCGTAAATAGCTGTGCCTCTCAAATTTCTCTCAGGTGGGGTAGGACTGGACTTGGTGTCAGAAAGACCTAAATTTGAATTCTTCCTCAGACCCTTACTAGTTGTGTGAGCCTGGGTAAGTCATTTGACATCTCTCAACTATAGTTTCTTCATCTGTAGGATGGGGATAATAAAAGCACCTACGTCAGGGTTGTTGTGAGGGTCAGATGAGATAACGTGTAAAGTGCTTTGCAAACTTAAAAGTAATGTATAGATTTTAGTTGTTATTATTAGTCCTTGTGTGATGAAGTAATAATCTTTCAGTTCTGAATAGATATGGATGGTGGATTCTGTGTGATGAGGTAGCATAGACCAAACTTCATTAAATTTTCTTTGTGTTTAGGAGTTTATTTCACAATTTAGGAGCCTAAATGACCTGCCCTAGCAGAGAACAGAATTATTTGGAGGAATTGGGGTGGAGATATTTGATTTAGTGAGAAGGGCTGGGGAGATCAGATAGCTTCTTTAAGTATTTGAAATGGCTAGCATGTGGAGTAGAGATTAGACTAGTTCTACTTGGTTCCTGGGGGCACAATTAGGAACAGTGGGCAAAAAATGAATGGCTTATTTCAAGAAGTTATCATCATCTTTCTAGAGGGGCATTTTAAGCAAATATTGAATGACTACTTGTTAAGGCTTTATAGTTATTAGGATTCTTAGTTGGATTAGATAAAGAATTGGCAACCTTTTTGTGTAAAGGGCCAGATACTAAATATTTTAGGTTTTGTGGGCTGAGGCAAAAATGGAAAATATTATGTAGGCACTTATATAAGAGAAAAAAAAATTTCTACAAATTTTTTATTAATAAAATTCAAAATATTATAATAATGTATAGTTTTTTTGTTATAGAGGTCTACTAATGAGAAGAATGGGATTCTTTTTTGGGATGATAACATTTCCCTTAATTGAGGTTCAAAGTTAGTGTTCCCTATCATCAAAATCAATTGCAAATATTCATCTGTTAATGCTGATCTAGAATGAAATTTTATGCATTTCATCATTGAAAATGCCTTTTCACACAGATAAGTTCTCCAAAAAAGTGTTATCATTTCTCTAGCATATGCTTTTAATAGAGTATATTAATTGCTTAGAAGGCATTTATAAAATTCTTGTAGATCCTTCTCTAGACATTTGCCTTTATCATGTCATTGCATTACCTATTAATCATTTCCATTTGAAGGTTAAGTAGAAGCTACTTAATTTGCACGGTTAAATGGATTTTGAAACATGGATGTTTCTTTTACACTTGCATCAAGGTCTGAAATGCTTCTAGAATTGTGGTTTGAGCTTGGAGAATAGATATGCAGCATGTTTGTATGGGAATGGCAATCCCACTTCTTGTTTTTTGACAGCACAGGAAGTGTACAGAGCAGCTTGATATTATTTGTGATTCAAACATTAGTTGTCGAAATACTTTTACCACAGTATATGTTTTTCATACAAGTGCTATTTTGCCTTAATTTTAGTTTGAATTTGTTAAGAAATATTATCAAGTCTTCAGCAAAAGCTAATTTTCAGAGCCATTCTGCATTTGATAATAATGGTTGAGAGTGGTTCTGTTGAGGTTTGAGATGAAGTCCAGGAATCCCAAGACTGTCCCAGACAGGGGCAGGGGTGGTACCACTCAAGCACCAGAACATTGGAGAGAGTCAGGGCTATCTGGGATGAATTCACTATCTCAAGCATTCTTTAAGGTGGCAAAGATTTATTATGCTTTTCAGTGGGCAAGAATTCTTAGGGAATCTGCAACCTTACAGGGGTACAGATAAAGCATACATAGGTTAAACTTCAGTAAAACATGAGCCAAATGTGTTAATTAAGTGATTCAGGATGGGATTAGGGAGTGGTTAAGGAGTGGTCAGTCCTTAAAGGAACATGCACTTTTTGTATCTACTGGGTGGGTATCTTACCCACATGGAGGTGTGGTTTTAAGTCAACTAATGGTCAGGGCTGACTGGGAAATAACCCAGGCTGCTTCCATCAAGGTCTTGTTAGACAAGATAAATGTAAGGGAGTATACATATGTCTAGGTCTAGCATGCATATGATAGGTCAGTGAGTAGTGAATATCTGTATGAGCCAGTACACAGCCCATTCAGCCAGTATACAGCTAGTTCAAACTAATAAATTCCATAGGTACTGCTGGCTACTATATCAGGAAGAGAGATTTTGCTAGGGCATGCTGTCCTGTTTTGCTAAAGAGAAACTGATAGGGAGAGATGTGATTTTGGGACTGGGGTCCAAGCACAGGCATCCAAGCACCCCATCAGTTCTTTTTCAGCAAAATTTCAGTTTTGGCCCTGGAACCCCCAAAATTGTAATGAAACTACTTTTTAATCTTTTTTTTTGTATTTTTTTTTTACATGTTGGGTATGCATTGGCAATAAAAAAATGTCATTGTACAGAGATTCTCATGGTATTTGAAATACCATCTACTTGAAATTCCCATATACTTGACAGTAACTGCATCACTGCAATTTGTAGTGCCTCACTGCTATTTGTAGTGCCTCACTGCTATTTGTAGTGAGCTGAGCATCAGTGCAAGGCAATGAGGGTGCCACTACATATGGTCTTCCCAACTCCACTGCTGTAGTGTGAAAGCAACCATAGACAATATGTAAACGAATGATTGTGATTATATTCGAACAAAACTTATTTAAAATGTAAAATCTGTACAAAAACAGGCAGCAGACTGGATTTAGCCCATGGGTCATAGTTGTTGACCTCAAACTAGGTAGTTAGCTACTCAGGTCTGTTTCAAATCTTAAATTCTCTTATTCTATGAAGCGGTTTTATGGGAAAATATAATAAGCTTGGTTTTGGAAATTTTGTATCAGAAATAACAGTGAAACTGTCAGATAGAGATGACCTGTAAGCAGCCTGATTTGTGCAGTCTGGATCTCAGAAGAGAGGACAAGACTGAAGATAAAGTTTTGGGTGACCTCTGCATAGAGATAGTAGCTGAACATGAGGAAATGACAAGATTACCCAGTTTGTGTGGAGAAATCTAAATTCAGCCAAGTACCAAGTTTGTGGTTATCTAACTAGTTAAGAATAGATCTAAGAACCCAACAACTTTTACTTCTGGCTTGATTCAGCCTCTAAATCACAGTCATAGTAAACATGTATCATTTGGGCCAAATTCCACTCTCAGCTGCTTGTGGCAGCATTTTTTTTTTTCTGAAGTCTATGGGAATGGCAGTGAAAGGGCAGATCTGAGCCTATTGGGAAGAATTGCTGACTCAATTTTGTCAGGGTGTAATTTGATTTTAAGAGATAAGAGAGAATGTAGTCAGGATAATTGATTGTTATCCAATCCTGGGGTTTTCTTTGATGCTCATAAGTTGATTTTATTGTCGTTAAAAAGTGGATAATTAGCTTTAGGGAAGGAATAGTAATAGTGGGTTTTAAACTTTATTGAGGTTAGCAACAGTAACATTTTTTGCACTAGCCTCAGAATTGGTCAGTTAAATTTTGAAAGTTCACAATTTGAAATTTATAGAATTGAAATGTTGGGAAACTAGAATTCATTCTGTTCAGTCTCTATTTCCAGTGATCTAGAAGTGTCTTTTTTGCTTTCTTTTTTGCTTTCAAATAGAACAGTATTGTGGAAATACTTCATTAAAATGCTAATACACTGATTTGAATGCTGTACTTTCCCCGTTCTACCTGTCCCCCATCAAAAAAAAATGGTTTGTATAAAATTCAAGTGAAATATATAATTAATGTTATTTTTCAGGATATACCTATTTTTTTTCCTTTCAAAGAGATTTCCATTGAAAGAGCTCAAAGGAAACACAGGATCTGCAAATTTAGAGAATCCACCCCAAATGTTCACAGGGATTGTGTCTGACCTCTGGTAGAGCTTTCTGAGCTTGTATTGTTCTGATCAGTCACAGTCAGACACGTTGAAACTTGACTCTAGCATCGTGGTGTCATTTTGGTCCTCTGAGAATGAAGGACAACAACCATATCAGGGGGAGTCTTAAATTCTGATAAAGTATGGGTAATTTTTTTTTAAAACCTCTGTTCTTGACCATCTTTTCTTTGACATTTCTTCTACTTGCATTGCTTTAATTATCAACTGAGTAGATAACTTCTAAATCTGTAACTTCAGCCTAGACCTACCTGTTCCTTGATCTTCTGGTCTTGCATCTCATATTTCCACTGTCTGCTAGCCACCTCTACCTGTTGGCATATCAGTCAGAATTTCTACATTTCCAAGACTGAACTTGAATCATCTTCTGCCCTAAACCTGTTGGTAATTCTGACTTCTCTTAATTGGATCATCATCAACTCTGACTACAACCGGTCACTGTCACATCCAATCAAATACAAGATCCTATTAATTCGCCTTACTTACCATTTTTTGTTTCCAATGTTTGCTCATTACCCTCCCCTGGTCTCTTTTAATTTACCTTTGGTCCTTTCTACCTGTAGTCCTTTTTGTTTTCAGTCCTTCATTTGGTAGCCTGATTTGGATTTAAGGGGAGTGCTTAAGAAAAAAAGCTTTCAGCAATCAAAATTTACATTCCTTTGGGCAGAACACCCATAGGTAAGGGTACTGATACCCTATGTGGAAAGAGGAAAGGGAAAGAAATGAAGAAAGAAAGCAAAACAAAGACAGAGTTGTGTTGCCCAACTAGCCAGTTCCAGTTGGGTCCCCAGTAGGGCAGATCCTATTTCTACTCCAGAAGGTTGTTGTTTGTCCTTTGTTCTTGAAGAGGATCATGATTTTAGGGAGGTGATGCCGTGACATGCTAGTAGGTCCCAGGCCAAGCCCCACTTGGTCATTGATTGGCTCTGATTGGCCCTGATTGTCTCAGAGTGAATATAAATAGCAGTTGTTTCTGTTTTGACCAGAAACCCTGAGGGTCTTCCCCTCCCAGATTGATATTTAATTTTGACTAGGTAAAGAGGCCATTCTCTGTCTGGTTTCTTACTTAGCCTTAGTCACTGAATGGGTGTGGCCTCAGACCTATTAAAGACATTAGCTTAAAAAGTCTCTCACTCCCTCTCCAGGGCCATCTCTAGCCCTCCTGATCCATATCTCACCACTGGACCCAGATGGCTCCAGAGGAGAAAGAGGCTGGTGACTTTGCACAGCCCTTCTTCACTTAAATCCAGTTTACTTGCATGTCATGGCACCACCTCCATGATATCATGGTCTCCTATGACAACGAAGGACAAACAACAACATGACTGACTGCCCCATTAATTTTTCTGATACACAACTGTTTCTCTACTCAAAAATTCTCATTAATTCACTATATCCTATCTATTAAATTATATGCAGACTCCATAGCCTGACAGTCTTTCATAGTCTAGATTTAGCTTAACATTTTCAGCTTTCTATCTTACTCCTCCCCTTCATATACTCAATATTTCATCCAAGTTGGACTTACCATTCTTTGACAATTATCTTCTCCTACCCCCTTGCCTTTGCTAATACCATCCTTCACAACTAGAATATCCAGTCTTTGCTTGTTGAAGTCTTTTCCTTCGAAGTCAGACATAAGATTTCTCTGATAACTCTTCCTCACTACCCAGCCCACTAGAAACAATCAATCAGCAAGTAGTTTTTGAGTGCCTGCTACACTTCTTTGACTTGCCCAGGGTCACACAGCTAGTGAGTGTGTCTGAGACCAGATATGAACTCAAATGAGTCTTTCTGACTCCAGTTCCTGCACCCTATCCATGTGCTACCTGGCTGCCCCATAGTGGAGCATAGTAGGTGCTTAATGTTGTTTGATTGACTTGTCAGTCTAGTCATAGGATGTTATAGCTGGAAGGAACCTTAGAGATTATCCAGTCCAGAAGTTACAAATAAAATGAAAAAAATCCATACTCACAAGAAGCTTGCATTCTAACAGATCTCTACCCCTTTGAATCTCTTAATAATACTGTTAGGTCATATCATATGTTTATCTATATTCTACTTTGCATTAGTTATTTTTATATATGTCTTACCTCCTATACTTTAGATCAGGGCTCTCCAGCCTTAGGTTTTTATTGAAACAATAGACAATATATTTTGATTTGTTATTTTAGTGAGAGCTCTGCTGTAGCTCAGCTTCCTTTACTAAAGCATTTATGTAAATTTCTATGCTTATAGGTGGGCCCCATAAATCATGCATTTTGGATAGCCCTGCTTTTAGACTAAGAGCTTTCTTGAGTGATACTACTATGTCTTCATCTTTATGTCCCTAGAACCTATCACAATGCAGTGTTGAGTCAGTATTTAATGTTAGTTGAATTTGATTACAAATAGGTGTATAATGCGATTTAACTTACTTGTTATAAATCAGATGAGTGGAGGAACACTTGTTTTCAGGGCAGCCTTGTTTAAAATTTTATGCTTTGTTTTTTGTCATTTTAGACTTTGAAAGTCCAGTTGTCTCATTTTGGACTTTGAAAGTCCAGTGGTCTATCTTGTAGCTGACACAAGATTTCCAGAGGCAGTTGGTGGCATAGAGGATAGAGAGCTGGGCCTGGAATCAGGAATAGCTGAGTTTAAATGCAAACTTTTATACTTACCAGCTATGTGACCCTGTGCAAGTCACTTAGCATCTGTTTGCTTTGGTTTTCTCAAATGTAAAATGGGGATAATAATAGCACCTGCTTCCCAGGGTTGTTGTGAGGATTAAATGAGATATTTATTTACATCTATATATTTTTTAAAAGTGCTTAGCACAATGCTTGACACATAGTAAGTGCTATATAAATACTTATTTCCTACCCCTCCCCCCCACCTGGTACTTTTGTCTCTGACATCTGAATACTTAATTGTTTTTGTGTCCTGTTGGCTGAAAGAGTGGGTCACTAGCCACTGACTGCCCTACCCAAGTTGGAATGGAGTTCCTTGGGTCTGTGTAGTAATTGGAAAGATAAAGTCTTCCCTCAAATTTTCTTCAAATCCTTTAAAGTTCCATTTAAAATCCCATCCTTCATAGGAAAGCCTTTCCCAGCCCCTCTTAATTCTAGTGCCTTTCCTCTGTTAATTATTTCCTATTTATCCTATATACAGCTTGTTTATATGTATTTGTCTGCATGTTGTCTCCCCCATTAGAGTGTGAGATCCGGGAAGACAAGTCTTTTGCCTCTTTTTTATCCCCAGCATTTAGCACAGTGTTGGGAACATAATTATTATCGTTCAGTTGTTTTAGTTTGTCAACTCTTAGAGATCCCATTTGGGGTTTTCTTGGTAAAGATACTGGAGTAATTTGCCATTTCCTTCTCCAGCCAATTTTATAGGTGAGGAAACTCAGGCAAACAGGGTGAAGTGACTTGCCTGGCGTCACACAGCTAGGAAGTGTCTGAGGCTGAATTTGAACTCAGGTCTTCCTGACTCCAGGCCCCCACACTCTGTCCACTGAGCCACTTACCTGCCCCCTAGTGGAGCAGAGTAGGTGCTTAGTAAATGTTGTTTGATTGACTCATCAGTCTAGTCATAGGATGGAAGGAACCTTAGAGATCATCTAGTCCACTTATAATTATGCTTTTAGCTGTGGAAGTTGGATCAATACAGATTAAACTTTTGTGTTTGTACACTTAAGTCCTCTCCAGTGAATTTTGTATTAAGAATTATTACTAAAAGAAGAAAGCTTTGACAACATTTGGTACTCTTAAAGATTTCCTGGTGCTCTTTATTTTTAGCATTAGGAGAGATCTAATGTGTTTTTGAAAAATACCTGATTCCTTAGCTGTCTCATATAAAGCGCAAAAGTGATGTCAGTAAAGATCACCAGTGGCAAAGTGTAACGTATCTTTATTTCTTCATCTCCAAATAGTCAACATGCAGGTTTTCTTTTGTCTAATTTTGTCAAAGGCAGTTATTAGTTTATTTTTAATAGTATTTTATTTTTTTCCCAATTATATGTTGACAATTTTTAGCATTCATTTTTTACAAGATTTGGAGTTACAAATTTTCACCCTCCCTTCCCTCCATTCTTTTTAAAATAGTAAGCAGTTTGATAAAGGTTATATATGTGTGTGTGTATGCAATTATGTAAAACATTTCCATGTTAGTCACAATTGTGAAAAGAGAAGCAGATCAAAAGAAAAAAAACCAAAATATAAATAAGTAGGAAAAAAGTTTGCTTTGATCTTCATTCAGAGTCCATCAGTTCTTTATCTGGATGTGGATAGCATTTCCCATCATGAGCCTTTGTACTCCTCTTGGATCATTGTGTTCCTGAGAAGAGCTAAGTCATTCATAGTTGATCATCACACAGTGTTGCTGATATTGTTTACAATGTTTTCCTGGTTCATACAGGTCTTTCCAGGTTTTTCTGAATTCTGTCTGCTCATCATTTTGTATTGCCCAGTAGTATTTCATTACATTCATATACCACAACTTGTTCAGCCATTCTCCAATTGATGGGAACCCCTTCAATTTCCAATGTTTTGAAAAGGCAGTTATTAGTAAGCATAGATTTTGAGCTTTAGCATTGCACTTAAAGACATTTTGCTTGTATTGGTCTTACCATTGCTATAGGGCAAATCTTGTTACAAGAATGCCAAAAGACTGTCAGGACTATTTTTGTTGTTTTGGAATTTTCTTATATTTGATCAGTGGTTAAAATAAGTACCAAAATATTCTCTTGTTGTGGTTACAAAAAACTGGAAACAAAGTAGGTGTTCCATTGATTTGGAATTTGTGGTATGTGAATCAATTTAATATAAATCAAAATCAGAATATATCATAACATAAGAAAATATGAATGTCAAAAATCCAGAGAAGCATGGGAAGACTTTTTAAGAACTGATGCAGAGCCAGGAGAATAGTATACACAATGACTCCAGAAATATAAATATAAATTAACACTTAGGAGAGACCACAGAAAGACAGTTAAATGAATACACTTGTTGGAGCAGTGAATTAGTCCAGCTGATGTGTAATGATGCTAAAAAGTGACTAAAGTGGACATGCCCAGTGATCTGACAACTAAAGTCACAGATGGGATAATAAAGGCCCCACATAGAACAAAATATTCATAGCAGCACTTGAGAATTAAAAACAAAGTAAGTTCCCACCAATTGAAGATTGCTTAAAACAAATGGTACCTAAATATAATGGAATATTGCTATACCATAAGAGATAATTGATATAAAGAATTCAGAGAAGTGTGAGAAGACATATGAATTGGTGTAGAATGAAGTAAGCAGAAACAAGAAAATTATAGGATAGTGACTACATTAATGTAAATGGAAAGAACAAAAAAGTAAATTGAAAGCTGTGTAATTATAATCAAGTGGGTAGAGATGAGAAATTGCACATGTCTGTCTTTGCGGCTTTTGGGGTGGAATAATACATGTACTTTCAGAATGTTGATTGTTGATTAGTTTTGTGGAATTGCTTTTTTCCCCTCTTCTTAATTTTTTGTTACAAGGGTTGTTTTACTGGTTTGGGGTAGAGAAAGAGATCTCTGTAGAAATTAAGCTAACATAAAAACAATGGCCCAATAGAGAATTCTAAAAGACATGAAACCAGAAGACAGCCAAATTCAGATTAGTTGTAATGTCCAGTGTTGATTTAGAAAAATAAATGGTGCGTACCTCCCTTCTCTTTAGAGAAACATTTGCTGGTTTCATTGGCTTTGCCTGTTTTTCTTTTTATCAGGGAGTATTCTCAGCAGGGGAAGAGGGGAAAGGGCTATTGGAAAATGACAAAACTTTAAAATAATGTAAGTGAGTCATTGGTTGGGGCTAGGAAATCTTGGGTTTAGGATTTTTCATAGTTAATTGATTTTTGACAATTTAACCTTTAATCCTGACTATTTAGGAAAATTGTTAAACTTTATTAGAAAAATGCTCTTAGAGACAGCCGTGCATGTGAATTGAAAACTGGATCCAGGATGGGAATAAAAATATCTTAAGTATGTACGTTGTTCTTGAGACCATCTTCAGTCTTGGATTTAAAAAAGAAAGTAATGCTTAGGAATTCTAGTTCATATCTGTGTTAGAGAATTTGGAATTTCATGTTGTTCAGTGAAATTTGGTAGTTTACATTGACCAAGTCATAGATTTAGAACTGGAAAAGACCTTAAGCTAACTAGTCCAACTTCCTCATACTACAGAGAAAACTGAAACCCAGGGAGGTTAAATGACTTGTCCACGGTCACAGAGGGAAAAGCATCAGAAATGGGGTTTAAATCCATATTGTCTGACTTTAGAGGCAATGATTTTTCCATTGTACCATGATGTCAATTTCTGTTTTCTGGATGGATATGATAAGTGTGGAAAAAATATGTTCCATTGTGGAATAACTAAATTGGTCCTTTGGTAGGCAATAAAAATATGGTAGTTTCTGACTTTTTGTTAAAATATTTAATTTTGGAAAGTGGTGTGGTAGAGCAGTTTGGAGTAGTGGCTAGAGTGTTGGATTTGGAGTCAAGAGACCTAGATTCATATTCTTCCTTAGATATTTATTAGCTGAATTAGTGAAAGGTTATTTTCTCATTTGTAAAATGGGGATAATATTACCTTCCTTAATAATAATAATCCCTACCTCATAGGGTTGTTTTGAGAAAAGCCTTTTGCAAACCATAAAGCATTGTTGAAATATGAGAAATTGTTTTGTTGAATTCCATATACTTCAGTTTATGGATATTATATTGATTGGATGAAGCAAAAGATCAGTTATGTAAATGAGATCCATAAATATTTGAAAGAGTTTTATGTAGCTTCTACACAGGAAAAACTAATTAAGTGAAGAAGGCCTCTTCTATTGTCCAGATTATGACATGCAGTTGGATGGACAGTCAATCCATTCTGATCATTCAGTATAGTTATTTTAGACATTGCAAAAGGACAGCGAACTGGGCATAGAATTGAGGAATAGAGAGAATGATGATGCATTTGGAAAATTGCATAGTGCCTTCAGGAAGAATCCTGAGCTTCTTTCTGAAACAAAATGCCATCTTTTTTTGGACACCAGTGTAGCTACAAATTGTGGAATAACCATAGTCTACAAGGTATCAACATTTAGGGTTACCCAAAGAGCACAGGAGAGATTCATGGCAGTGATAAATTGCAGTGTATTATCAATGATGAATTGTACATATGAAGTGTAAAAAACATTGTCAAAGAGATATGTAACTGGAAAATGATATGGGCCAGATGTAGCATGGACAGCCTATGCTAGATTGATCCTTGCAGTATCTCAGGATTAGAGAAAAGCCTTCAATATGGTTGATCCCTTTTGAAAATATGCAAGAGGATATAGACAAGAGTTGCACAGGGTAAGAAAGAATGGTTGGGCTATGACTTGTACTTTTGAAGGGAGTGCCCATGTTGATCAAATGACAGATCCATTAAAATATTATACTGGGATTCTGTTGCAAAAATGGTGTCTAGATTTTCAGTCATCCAGAAACTCAGATGTGTGTTAAGAACATTAGCATTAAAAACATTAGGCCTAAGAGCTAGGATCCTGCTGAGATAGGGAAGCAAACTGTTATACTCTTATAACTTTTTGCTAGTAAAAGATAGAGAGGTCAATACAATACAGCATTGAATGTTCTGAAGAACAAGCAAGTATTGGTGTGGGGAGATGGAAAACACTGTGGGTTCCAAGGACCATATACTAGCAATATGCTGTAGAAACCATCAAAGAAAACGAGAAGAAAGGTGAAACCCTTCCTTCCTTCCTTCTTCCCTCCCTTCCTCCCTTCCTTCCTTTCTTCCTCTTTCCATCCTTCTCTTCCTCCTTCCCTTCATTCCTCCTTCCTTCTTCCCTTTATCCCTCCTTCCTTCCCTGGATACTCTCTCCTATTGGTTTTTGTGACACTATTTTCTCCTAGTTCTTCTGTCTTTCTATCCTTCTTTCTCAGTATTCTTTGTTGCTTCATCATATATTTCACACCCCCTAACTCTGAATGTACCCCAAAACTATGTGTTCTGGACCTTCTCTTCACACTCTCACTTGGTGAGTTCATCAGTTTCAGTGAATTTAATTATCACTTCTCAGCAGATGATGCCCAGAGCTACATAAATTCTGAGTCTTTCCTTACTCCAGCTGCCTAGGAATATTTCCAGCTGGATGTTCTATAGGCATTTCAAACTCATTTATCTTTTCCCCTTAACCCACTACCCTTCCAGGCTTTCCTATTTCATTTGAGGATACCACCATCTTTTCTGTCACCCAGGTTCATGACTTTCATGTTTGGCTCTTTCCTTTCCCTCTCTCCACAAATTCAGTTGGTTACTAAATCTTGTTGTTTCTGCTCCTCTCGTATCCATCCCTTTCCCTTTACTTCAAGACCACCACCCTAGTTCAATCAAGTCAAATCAGCAAAGATTTAATTAGCCCTTACTATGTGTCTGGCACTGTGCTAAGTCCTGGGAATACAAATACAAGCAGAAAGAAAGACAGTTCTTGCTCTCAGATAGCTTATATTCTAGTGGGGGAAGACAACACATAAGAGGAAGTTGGAAAGGGAGTGGTGGTGGAGATGAAAATACCCTTGAGAGGGCTTGATAGACAGAGTCCTGTTCTCTGGAGTCAGGACTGCATCCTGGAGAGAAATGAAGACGTTTGGCCCATGTCTCTTCCTTAAAATAGTTTGTGGGAGGAACCGGGCAATTGGAGGAAGAGGCCATGGGGTAGAAGGGGCTGCCAATGTGAGTCATCATCATCATCATTTTGTAAATGTACTTACTTATATACATATCTTCCAGCATGGAATGCAGATTTCTTGGGATCAGGAACATGCCTAGCACAGTACCTAGCACAAAGTAGGTGCTTATTAAATACTTGTTGATTTATTATTAACTTATTGCATAAGCTTAATTGGATAACATGATAGGCAGACCTTTTTTTTTTGGAGCCAAAGCATGTTAATTCCCATTATAATGAACCCTGTGCCACAGAATTTTCTGTGAAATAAGTGGATATTTGTGTTTTGGGAATTTTTGTTAAATTGAGATGCTTGTTATGCCAATATTTGTTATAACGGGATTTGACTCATGTTATTGGTAAAGTATGTTTCTACGAAGGATTGTATTGGATTCAACCAGTATAGTTCAGACTGCTGCCACAATTGGTATTACTTTAGTTCCATTTTTGGATGATTCCAGAGGATTAATTGGAAAATGAAGGGCCGACTTATCCCAGGGGATTTACTTTTAGTTTAGAGTAGTTGCTGTTATTTATTAATTAAAACTGTTCAGAATTCAACAGAAGCTGGATAGTGATAAGCTAATACTAACTTTTCCACTATTCACCAAATTAATAATTGTCTTCTCATAACCACAAGCCCCTTATTTGTAGGGCACTGTAATAGTAATTAAGGTGGGACTTTTTGCTGCTTTTATCTTAAGTGCCTTTAAGTATTCTGGGCTTTGTTTGAATGGGGCAGATAAAGTGGGATCTTTTTGTCTTAGTTATTTCTCAGCACAGAGACAATTGGGAGTCATTGATTTGTGTATGATGTGATATTGGGGATGGGGAACTATCCCACACCCAGCCTGGGTGAGGTCAGAGCCCTCAGGGCTCTGAACAGGATATAATTGAGGACAGCTTGGCGTTTGACTTTTGGGGCACACTCATGGAAGGAGTGTTGAGACACTGGGCAACTGCAAACTGCCCCCCCCCCCCCTTGCAACCCAGAAGTTGGCACTGGTAACTATGTATTGTGATTTGAATCAGACAAGGTCTGTCTGTTGATGTTTGTAATTTCTGTTTGTATTTGCCTTGAAGTTCAGGGGGCTGATCTTTTCCCCTGAACTAAGTGAATGATATTTGTATGCTGATTCAAGTAAGATTGCTAACCCCTTAACATTGCTTTCCTTAGTAAAGCAGATCAAAAGAACCTGGGCTCGCAGCATTCTATGAGCTGGTTGTTGTTGGTTTTATACCCCCATAGCAACTGCTAGCAAGATTGTTACAACAGGCACCAATTTCCAAGGAATATAAAGCACATTCTCAAGAGTCTACATTATATAACTTATTTGTAAAATAAATATTTGGAAGGGAGGAGAGAATTGTAGCCCAGTGTAGAGGTCAAGTTACCATTATAGGTAACATCAGAGGTTATAACAAAATTCACAGATCCTCCAAATTATTTTTGTTCTATTAGAATCAGTTGATAATGTTTAGAATTATTATTAGTTAATAATAATTTCCAGGTTGTAGAAACTTTTAAGAAAACAGTTACCTCTTAAGCTCTGTAAAGTGAATTAGGAAATGAAAAAGTACTTTGCAGAGGGTATAATCAGAATGGATTTTTACTTTCCCCTTTTTTGTCTAACTTCTTGGATCCTTTTTTCTATATTATTTTCCTTTTGGTGGGTGGTTTGGAAGTTATGTTTTCCTTTAAAATTGTTGGGAAATGTGGGGATATAGTTGAAAGATGTAATTGCTTTTGGAAAATGGACCCAAAAGAACTTCAAAGGTCTTTGGTACAGCTTACCTCTTTTTTTCCTGCAATGAATGGCACACAAGATATATTCTTTTTAATAGCACATGATTAGTACATATGCTAGGACTATAGAAAACACTTGTTTTAGAATTTCTGTTAAACTATTCAGTTTAATTCAAGAAACATTGTTATTTGCTTGGCATATTACGCAGGATATATGGTGTTAGGTTTTGGAGATAGAAATATGAAAAATGATGTCCCTTTACTTCAAGGAACTCATATTCTAATATAGAGTAGCAAGGGAGATGACGTCTATGCAAATGAATATGACATAGGTGGAACATGAGGAAGCTATGTGGCGTGGTGAATTGAATGCTGGACCTACAGTTCAAATCTGGCCATGCACTTCCTAATTGTATGGCTCTGGGCAAGTTACTTAATCTCTGTCTGTTTCAGTTTCTTCAACTGTGAAATGGACATTATAATAGTTATACGTAATAATAGGACAAATAATAACCTACCATCTAGTGTTGTTGGGAGGATAAAATGAGATAATATTTATACAGTTCTTTGTAAACCTTAAAGCGCTGTGTAAATACTATTATTTCTAACATGCACCATTAATGTTTCCTCACCTGGAGCTACTATACCAATGAAACCACAGTTTCAGTCCCTTTTCCTGTCCCTAAGGCAGAATACTGTAGGTGATAAAGAGAGGCCAGCTCAAGTTCTATGAGAAATTTAAGTAAGGAGAGATCATTTTCATCTGGGGGAGTAGTAGAGATGGAAAGGAGATGTGGTCTGAGATAAGCTTGGCAGGAGGACAGGGCAGAGGGGACTTATATTCCAAGTAAGGAATGGTATGAGTAAAGGCATGAAGATGGCACAGTGCAGGACAAATAGAGGATCATAGATTTGGAGTTGAAAGGGACCTTTTAAGGTAATCTAGCTCACTGCCCTCATTTTGTAATTGAAGAAACTGAAGTCCAGGGAAGTTAGTTGACTTGAAGATGGAAAGTTTTCCAGTTTGGCTGAAATATGAAATACATGAAAGGGAGGATTGTAGATTTAGAGTGGGAAGAGACATTAGATGTCATTTGTAGTCTAATCTACCTTTTATCTACAGGTGAGGAAACTGAGTTTTAGAAAGGTTTTCATCTTGTCTGCGGACACACAGAGTAGTAGTAAGTGGCAAAGCCATTACTTGAACCTTGGTCCTTGTACTCCAAATGTAGCATTCTTTTCTCTGTACAGGTAGGTTGGAACTGAATTGTGGAGGGCTTTGATTGCCAGGATCAGGAGTAGCAATTGGTAACCACCCAAAGGTCTTTGATTAAAAGAGAGACATGATCATAGTGGTACATTTAGGAAATTACTTGGGTAGCAAGATAGGTTGGAGAAATGATGAACTGGAGCTCAAATATATCACAGGAGCCACTTTGAAGCCATTTAGGACTAGCTCTTCTAACAGACTGATTGAGAAGAGATGAGGACTTTAGTTAGAGTTGGTTTTGTACCAGGTCTGAGTAATATTTCATAGGTATCATTGAGAGGACTTAGAGACTGATTAGGGGCATGGGGTGAGAGACAGGACAGAGTTGAAGATGAAGACTCCAAAGTTGCAAGGCTGGGTGACTAGGGTGGTACCACTTACAAAGATAGAGAAGTTAGTGGGAGGAGCAGGTTTAAAGGGGAATATGAGGAATTCAGTTTCAGGCATGTTGAATTTGATATCCTGATAGACTCTCCAGGAACAGGTATCCAGCAGGTAGATAGAAATATAGGACTGGGGTTCTGGGGAGAGGTCCAATAGATTTGGGAGTCTCTGCTGGGGTGAGGTCACCAAAGCAGAGAGTAGAGAGAGAAGAAATAGCCTAGTATAGAACCTTGGGAAATGCCCAAGTCCAGGTGAAGGAAGATGGTATGGAGCTGGCACAAGAGGCAGAGAAGAGAGCTGAATCAGTAGAATACAGTGTCACTCTGTAACCAAAAGAGAAAAGGACATCCAGAAGAAGAAGGTAGTCTACAGTGGCAAATGCTTTAGAAAGGTCAAAGAGGATGAGAAGTTAGAAGAGAGCATAAAATTTGTCATTTTGGAGTTCATAAGTCACCTTGCGAAAAGCTGTGGCATAGTAGGAATGGAAGCCATATGAGGTGAGTAGATAGTGACATGGAAAATCAGAATGTAAAATTTTCAAAGAGTTTAGCAGTGAAAAGGAAAAGAGAATCAAGATAATAATTTGAGAGGTTGCAGGTTTAAGGGGTAGGCTTTTTCTTTTTTTTTTTTTTTTAAAGAATATGGGCAATCTGAGCATATTTGTAGTCTGTTAGGAGAGCACTAGTAGAGAGGATAGTCTGTTTAAACAGTCACCAAAATAGTTTAATTTAAAATTTATGATTTTTGCTTCATCGTTTAATAAAAGATTTAAGTGAGTTAGAAACAAAGTTATGGGTTTTTACTTGCTTGACACAAACCTCAGAATAATGAGACTATTAAGTCCCATCCAGTGCTTATTTCAAACAGATTCATTACAACTAAATTGTAGTACAATAAAAATTTGAAGACTCTCTGAAGTTCCTTCAATAGAGCTTGACATGTATTTCCATTTTTATAGATGAGAAAACCTAGGCAGAAAAGATTAACCTACTTTCCCAGACTTAGGAAGTGAACGAATGGCAAAACCAAGAATAGAATCATTCTCTTAACTCCCATTTTAGTGCTTTAGTTAACAGACAGTGATAGTTCCTAGGTTCTTCTCTAATACCTATTCAACTCCTATTTTAATTTTAATACCTATTAGGGCTGGAAGTGGGGAGGAATTGGGCAACATTTTTTACTGCCAGTTTGATCACCATAAGTGTTTTATTGAGCTTTGATAATGTAATTTTTTTGAGCGATGAAAAAGATGTTTGGTACTAAATTTTCTAGTCTTGTTGGGGCTTTTGTTTATTTTTGAATGCTATTTGTCTATCTGATATTAGGGTGTAAACTTCTCTTTTCAGATAGGTTCTCAATGTTGTGATTTGCTGAATTGTCTGTCTTTGGTACTTGGCAAGACAATTGAGCAGTAACTGTATTGCTGTTGCTCTCCAGGCAGCTTAGTGGTTTCGGTTAACTACTTAATTGGTTAGATTTTGATACTTGAGGTTCAGTTTCTAGATAGACCAGTTAGCTTTCCATATAACAAACTTTTTCATAACTATGCTCCAGAACTAGCCAGTTGCCTTCCAGAAGTATACAGTAGGTACACAAAAGGTACTGAGTATTGGGCTAACTCTGTTTGGACTTGTCACTGGTAATTGAAAAAAGGACACTTCTTTCTTACAGTAGATTAATAGTAGTATTTTCATATGAAAGATATACTATTCACAGGATTCTCTGACTCCCCTTGCCTTTGCCTCCTTTTCTTTTTCAAGTCTGGTACCCAGTGCCCATTTTTCTGTGGGTACCTGGTACGCATTCTGTCAGTTGTGCCATTGCAAATCAGTGCATTATGTGTGTTTAAAATTTTTTTCTTATTTTCTTAAACTGAAATTTATTGGTCTTTTGTTTTTACATTATGTTTGTTTCCAAATATATCCTTATCTTTTTCCCTACCCAGCAAATCATCCCTTGTAACAAATATTAAAAAAGAAAAAAGAAAATGTGGTTCAGTAAAATTAATCAAAATAACTTGTTTCTAACACTTTTGCATTTTGTGGTTTAACCTTGATGGTAAAATAGGCCAATGCAAAACTTAGGGAAAGACCTTGTTATAGAATATATTTCAAATGCTCACCTGTAGTTCCTTTCATTAGTGAGCAAATGCAAATTAGTCATGTGATGATGATTCATTTATTTTGGAATTTAGTTTTCATGATTTATTTAGTTTTATATAGTTAACTATTTTGAGCTGTATAAGAACTCCCTTTTCTCATCTCTTTCTACTTCTAAGGTAATTTAAAATGAATTATTTTAAAACTGACTGCTTTTCTCTCCTCTCTCCCCTCATTATTTTTCTATGAGTATACTGGCAAATATGAAAAAACTCAAGGAAATCTGTTGCTTGCTTAGAATCCACTGCCATGATTATTACTGGGATTTAAAGAAAAATCTTATTGCTGCCTTTTGTTTTTTTTACGCCAGTAATTTACTGATAATGAACCTCCCTTATAATAAAGCAGGTCAGCAAAACAGATCAACAAAATGACTTCTTCCAAAAGCTTATGCGATATTATACACACGTGGTCCCCCACTTCACTACTAAGAGAGAGAGAAATGTATTTCATATGTCTTTCAGGACCGAGTTTGGTCTTTGTATTTAATAAATATTTGTTGAATTGTATTGAGTTTATCTACCCTTAGTTTTGTTTTCTTTTACATTACTATAGTAGTTGTGTGTATGTTACTCTCCTGGTTCTGTTTTCTTCATTCTTTGTCCAAATAAGCCTTCTCATATTTCTCTGATTTACTTACATTTTCTATTTCTCCTGTTTCTCTGCTTTATTCTGTTTTAACTACCATTTCTTATGAAGCAATACTGGTTTTAAATTATATTTTATTTTTAATTAAAATTTATTTTTTCTTCTTTTTACCCAAGTGAAGGAAAAAAGAAAAACAAAACCTTTGTTAATAAATATGTGTAGTCAAGCAAAACAAAAAACTACATTGGTCATGTCTTAAAAAATATGTCTTATTCTGTATTCTGAGTCCATTGCCTTTCTCTCTGGCAGTGAGTAGCATGCTTCCTCATCACTTCTCTAGAATTGTGTTTGGCATAGTTGGTCATTGTGTTGACCAGAGAGTTCTTAAAGCTTCTGTAGTTGTTTGTCTTTATGATGTTGATATTGTATACGTTTTAGTTCTGCTTACTTTACTCTGCATCAGTTCATATAATTCCCTAGGTTTCACTAAGATCATTCCTTTCATTCTTTCTTATGGTACTGTAGTATCACATTACATTAATATACCACAACTTGTTTAGCCATTCCTCAATTGATAGGTACCTTTTAGTTTTCAATTCTTTGCTACTATCAATTTTTTAATTTTTGAGTCCTTTTCATATTTCTTTAATCTCTCTTAAGTATTGGCATAGTAGTAGTATTGCTGGGTCAAAAGCTATGCACTGTTCAGTAATACTTTGGGCATAGTTCCAAATTGTTTTTCAGAATGACCATCCCAATTCACAGCCCCACCAACAGTGCCGGTTTTTCCACAATCCCTTCAACATTTGTCATTTTCCTTTTTTGTCAGCTTTGCCACTCTCATGGGTATATAGTGGAATCTCAGTTGTTTTAATTTGCATTTTGGCTATTAGTAGCTTAGACTTCTTCCTTAGATTCTTTCTCATCACTTTTGACCATTTATTAATTTAAATAGTTCTTATTCTTATTAATTTGGATTAATTTCTTACTTCTCTTGGAAACGAGACCTTATCAATGAGACTTGCTGCAAAGATTCTCCTCGCCTCATTATGTGTTTCTTTTCTCATTTTATCTGCATTGGTTTGGTTTTGTTCAAAACTTTTTAAATTTTATGTAATCAAAGTTGTCCATTTTATTTTCTGTGATCCTTTCAATTCTCTGTTTAGCTATCAACTTTTCTCCTTCTTTGCTTCTTTTATTTATTTATGATACTGAACGTCAAATCTAAGTCACATATTCATTTGGATCTCAGCACGTGGTATGAGATGTTGGTCTATGTGTAGTTTCTGCCAGACCTGCTTTGAGTTTTCCCAGCAGTTTTTGTATAATGATTTATTCTTCACCTAGTAGCTTGAGTCTTTGGGTTTATAAAATAGTAGGCTACTAAATTTGTTTCCTTCAATATCTGTACACCTGATCTTTTCCACTGATTAGCAATAATGTTCCATTACATTCATCTGTCATAGTTTATTCAGTCATTCTCCAACTCATAGGCACCTAGTTGTTTCCAGTTTCTTGCTGCCATAACAAGTACTGATTTATATGAATATTTTTGGAACCTCTGTATTTGGGACATTTTTGTCTTTGACATCTTTGAGGTATCTATCCAGTAATGGGGTCACTGGGTCAAAGGGTATGTTTTATAGAAATTCTATTAAGCTCTTTTTCAAATTTCCCTGACACTCATTATATGGGTTGCAGCCCTTGGAGAGTCTGTATTCTCACAGCTTCATCTACCACGTATATAAATAACTCTCCCGTGAAGAAAAAGGTTGTAACCTTTCCTATACTTTAGATTACCATCTCCCAACTGTATCAGTACTATATCTTGATGTCCTGCTTATATATTAAACTTCATGTCCAAAACTGAGCTTGTGTTCTCTTATAAATATGATCTCTCACTGCTTCTGTCTGTGGCCCTACCATTCAGCTGGCCCCCATATTTGAGTTTCTGTGGTTATCTTATCCAATTAGTTACCAAGTCCTATTGATTGAAGTGCAGAAATATTTCCTGGCTATGTCACACCACCCAGCAGGCATTTTCTTTTTTTTTTTTTTTAATAATTAATGTAATTTTAGTTTTTAACATTCACTTTGTTTTAAATTTTCTCCCCCTTTTTCCCTTCACCCTCCCCAAGATGGTGTTCTACTTATACTTCTGTATTAAACATTCACATTAGTCATGATGTAAAGAAGAATTAGAGCTAATGGGAGGAACCACAAGAAAGAAGAAACAAAACCACGAAAGAAAAGAGAGCAAATAATATGCTTCCATCTGCATTCAGACTTCTAAGTTCTTTCTCTGGATGTCCGTAGCATTTTCTGTCATGAGTCTTTTGGAGTTGTCTTAGACCTAGCAGGCATTTTCTTAAGCACATACAATGTGCCAAGTACTACGCTGTTCTCTCTTTCCTTTTACTACTATCCTAGCAAAGGCTTTTATTGCCCCCATCCTGAACTAATGAAATAGCACCTTAAAATGACTTCCTGCCTCTATTCTTCCCTCTATTTGGTCTTCATATTATCAGAATAATCGTTCTCATGTATAGAAACAGTTATATCATTCCAGCTCAGAAATCTTCAGTGGCTCCCTGTTGCCCTTCAGCACATCCTTTCCTTGAGTTAAACTTATACTACACTCAAACAGAATATTCTCAATGCGTAATAATGCTTTTTTGTCTCCATGCCTTTGCTCAATTTGTTCGTGTGTGTAGAATTCAACAAAGATTTCTTTGCCCCTCTTAGCCTTCTCTACCTTTTGAATCCTTCTGCATTCTTGAAAGCATGGTTTAATAGTCATCTCTCTTTCTCTCTCACTCTCTCTCTCTGGAATTAAGTCATTTTGTTTTAATGGCTTATAGCTGAAAAAGATATCTTGTAATTTTAAATGGATGAAATACATTGTTGACTGCTCTTACCTAAAACATGATATTAAACCTATTGAAACTTCATTTGGTGGCTGTTTAAACAAGTTAGAAAATTGTTTCCAAGTTTAAGTATACAACTATGAGGTTTCTTTTCGGAATAAATACTATCTTGTTTTTACATTGCCTAAATTTTCACCTTCAGCCTTGGAAAGAGCATTCTCTGGAAGCAAAAAATTTAAAAACAAAGGAAAAAAGAAAATTCCACAAAATTGGTAAATATGTTGAAGAAATCTGACATTATATACAATATTACACACCCTTAGAAACACCTACCTTTCCCCAGAAATTGGGGGAGGTATCTCCTCATATCTTTTCTTAGGAGCTATACTTGTCCTTTGTAATTTTGTAACATTCATTTTTTATTGTTTTGTGGTAGTGGTTCTTCCCATTTAAATTGTTGTAGTCTGGAGTTGAAGTGAAGAGCCAAGAAAACAATGAGACACTTTGTGGTTGACACACATTGTTCTTAGCAACAAAATCACATAATGTTGGAAGTTTTTATCCATTTTTTCTCATTTAAATTGTCTTTTTTATTTATTATGAACTAGACAAGCATCAATAGACATGAAAGATTACCTATGCAAAGAAAAATAGGACTGCAAATAATGTAATATGTTAAGGCATTCCTGATTTGATGGGCACCTACTTTGCTTCTAGTTCTTTGTTGCAACAAAAGATATTATTATAAATATTTTTGTACGTGTGAATCTTTTATCTCTTTGATATCTTTGGGATATAAGCCTAGTACTGATATTGCTGGCTCCAAAGGTTGTCTGTAGTTCAGTGACTTTTTGGATATAGTTCCAAATTGTTTTCCAGAAGGGTTAGGCCATTTCACAGCTCCAGCAATTGTGTTAATTTAGTGTGCCTGTCTTCTCATATAGCTCTTCCAGCTATTGTCATGTTTTATCATCTTTGCCAGTCTGATGAATGAGAGGTAGAAACTCAGAGTTGTATTAATTTGCATTTTTCTTATTAGTGATTTGGTGCATTTCTTCAAATGGTTGTTGATAGTTTACATTGTTTTTTTTGGGGGGTGTCATTTATTTACTCAATTTATTTATTGTTTTCAGCATTCACTTTTGTAAGATTTTGATTTCTAAATTTTCCCCCTCTCTCTCCTGCTCCCTTTCCAAGATAGCATGCAGTCTGATATAGGCTATACATGTACAGTCATATTAAACATTTCCACATTAGTTATGTTGTGAAGGAAGAATCAGAATAAAAGGGAAAAACCACGAGAAAGAAAATGGGCTTTGATCTGCATTCAGACTCTTTAGTTCTTTCTCTGAATGTGGATAGCATTTTACAATCATGAATCTTTTGGAATTGTCTTAGATCATTGTATTGTCAAGAAGAGCCAAGTCTATCGAAGTTGGTCATTGCACAGTGTTGCTGTTACTGTATACAGTGTTCTGGTTCTGCTCACTTCATTTAGCATCAATTCATTGCATTGTTTCTTTTGAGAAATGTCTATTCATAGCCTTTGACCATTTTGGGGGGCAGGGCAGGGCAATTGGGGTTAAGTAACTTGCCCAAGGTCATGCAGCATGTGTCAAGTGTCTGAGGCCAGATTTGAACTCAGATCCTCCTGACTCCAGGGCCAGTGAGTCAGATCCTCCTGACTCACTGTGCCACCTAGCTGCCCCCCTTTGACCATTTTCTGTGGGAAATAGCTTGTGTTCTTATATTTTTGATTCAGTTCCTTTTATATATCTTATACATAATACTTTTATCAGAGAAATTACCTTTTAAAAATGTTTTTCCTCACTTAAATGTGTTGATTTTGCTTTTGCAACTACTTCTCAATTTTAGGCAATCAGAATTATCTGTTTTATCTCTTGTGATCTTCACTAAACTTTTTGTTAGGTAAAGAGCTCTCCCTGCCCTTAGTTGTGAAAGGTTTCTTATTCCTTGCTCCTTTGATGTATTTGTCACATCACTTTTTATATCTATGTCTTGTCTCAGTTTAGAACTAATTATGGTGTGTAATGTGAAATGTTGGTCTATAATCTGGTTTTTGCCAAATTGCTTTCTAGCTTTTCCAGCAGTTTTTATTGAATAGTGAGCGCTTTCTCCATTTGTTGGAGTCCTTGGGTTGATTGAATGCTATGCTACTCTTTTTTTTTGATTCCTTCTAGGCTTGGTGTACCAAGAGTTTCACCATCAACTTTTCTATTTTTTATCCAATACTGAATAGATTTTTTTCTCCAACTTAAAAACATAGTTATTTAAAGTTTTGCCTTCCATGATTCATCATGAGTCCTTTGGGATTGTCTTGGATCATTGTATTGCTGAGAGTAGTGAATTTATTCACAGTTCTTCAGCAAAAAATATTGCTGTTACTCTGTACAATGTTCTCCTGGTTCTGTTCACTTCATTTTTCATTAGTTCATGTCTTTCCAGGTTTTTCTGAAATCATCCTGCTCGTCATTTCTTATAGGACAATAATACTGCATTACGTTACATTCATATATGACATCTTGTTTAGCCATTCCCCAATTGATGGGCATCCCTTTGATTTCTAATTTTTAGCCACCACAAAAAGAGCTCTATAAATATTTTTGTATAAATAGGTACTTTGCCCTTTTTTTGGATGTCTTTGGGATATAGACCTAGCAGTGAATGCTGGGTCAGAGGGTATGCACTGTTTTATAGCCCTTTGGACATAGTTCCAAATTGCTTTCCAGAATGGTTGGATCAGTGTACAATTCCACCAACAGTGCAGTAGTGCCCTAGTTTTCTCACATCCCCTCCAACATCCAACATTTTCCTTTTTTGTCATATTAACCACTCTGATAGGTGTGAGGTGGTACCTCATACTGAATAGTTTTGATGATCATTGCTTTGTAGTATCAAAATTTGCTACTACTAGGTGTACTTTTCTACTTTTTTCATTATATCCCTTGAAATTATTGACCCATTTTTTTCTAGTTCTGTAAAGTAACCCTTTTTGAGTTTGGTAAGGCCCTGAATCTTGAATTTAGTTAGTAATGCCATTTTTTACTATACTCATGTGGCTCAACCATGAGCAGTTGATATTTCTTCAGCTACTTATGTCTATATTTTTGTCAAGAGTGTTTTGTAGTATAACTTGTGTTGTGTTTCCTGTCTGTCTCAGTAGCTAGAGCAGTGTGAGCAACCTGCAGCCTCAAGGCCACATGTGGCCCTCAAGTGCAGCCCTTTGATTGAATCCAAACCTCACGGAAAAATCCCCTTAATAAAAAGATTTGTTCTGTAAAACTTGGACTTGTCAAAAGGCTGTACTCAAGGACCTAGAAGGTCCCATGTGGACTTGAGGCTGCAAATTCTCCACCCTTGAGCTAGACTCTCAGATATTTTATAAATTTTGTAGTCATTTTAAATGGAGTATTTTTTTTCTCTGTCTTCTTCTGACATGTTGGTAATACAGGGCATCCTAAAAGTCTTATTTTGGGATGTCCTGTATTGCTCATGATATTAAAGCTGTTAAAGCTTGAATTGCACTGAGGTTTTTGGAACATCCTGTATGCAGAAATTCTGGCTTATAATTTTTGTGAGTTTCTTTTTATAACCAGCTACTTTTTTAAAATTGTTGTTTCAATTCTTAGTTGACTCTTTTGCATTATATCATCTGCAAAAAGTGGTAATTATGTTTCCTGTTTGCTTTTATTCCCTCGGTTTGTTTCCTTGTCTTATTACTATAGAGGGCATTTCTAACACTATATCATATAATAGTGGTAATAGTGAACATCTTCACTTTACTCATGAACTTAAGTGAAAAGCCCATACTGTTTTTTCATCAATCATTCAACAAGTATTTTTTAGGCAACTACCATGTGTTAGACACTGAGAGTACAAGTACAGGGAACAAAACAATCCTTAGTTATAAGGAGCTTATATTCTGTTGGGGGAGACAAGTACATATATAAATATGTACAGCATAAATATGAAATGAATAAATACAGAGTAGTTAGGGAGCTGACAGATGGGGGCCATAAGTAAAAGACTAAATGCAGAAGATGGTACTTGACCTGTGTCTTAAAGCAGGGCTTCTTAAACTTTTTCCACTTGTCACCTCCTTTTGTCTGAGAAATTTTTACACAACCCTAGGTATATAGGCATATAAAATAGATATACAAATCAAACATTTACTGATAATCATAAAGAAATTTGTTTTAAAACAATTCTGTGGTATACTTATAATTTTACTATTTATTAAAGATGAAAGCAAATTTGCATGCTAATGAGATGGATGTGCTTGTTTATTTTTACATAAAGAATTAAATCTTGGTGGAATATTTGATACTGTAGGATATAGAACATCTTCAGTGTTTTTTAGAGTTGATCAATATTTTGATTTCATAATCTTCAATGCTTTGAGTGCCTATTTGCATAAATATGTAGTACAAAATGACAGAAGTTATGTTTTAGGGCCCTTTTAGAAATTCTACCTCAATCCCAAGCCAAAGTTCATTTAATGATATTTTAGGAAACTAGAGTTTTCAACCTGTGTTGTTTGATAACTTGGCAAATTCTTCTTAAATTTTTAATGGCAGATGACTGACATTTTTGATTTCAATTGAGTATGGTTTATGACCCCAACTTAGTTTTTTAGAATCAAAATTTGAAGGGAAGCATTTCTGAAATTGTCTCTAGGCATTTTAGATGATCAATTATAACTCTTACAATTAAATCTTTGGGAAGGTTATTTTCAGTTATAAAATCATCTGTTGCTATAAACATTTCTAAAGAACAATTTCCACCCTGTTCTTCTGTATATTAACTTTTATTAGTAAAGCTTTCAATTTTATCTTTTAACGTAAATGTTGTAATATTTTCCTTGAAGCAACATGTTTAAATCATTGAGTTTTTCAGAAATATCCAACAAATAACACAACTTTGAAAGCTGTAATTCATTATGAAAAAAATTAACAAAATCAGATTTATGCGCAGTCAAAAATAAACAACTTCATCTTTCAATTTCAGTAATTCTTTAAATTTCACCCTCTTGAGAGCCACCTTACATGTAGTAATAAGCTTTTGTAATAGTGTGAGTCTGTGTCTTTTCAAAGGTTTGAAAACAAACAACCATTAAGGGCATGGCTTTTAATGAAGTTAATGATTTTGATAGTATCATGATGCACAGCATCTAACTTGGCTATGACTCCCACCTAATGGATCATGCAGTGAGTAAGAAGGATATGTTCATTGCCACCAGCTTTAACTTTTGCTTCAAATCCAACATTTTCACCCATCGTTGCTCTAATACTATCTGTACAGACTCCACCACAACTTTTTCACTGTAAACTTTCATTTGTGAAAAATTTATTGACTTTAAGATCTATCTATCTAATCTGTCTATCTGTCTATCTATATCTTCCCCTCTTGTGTCCCCTTCCACAGGGTGACAAAACAATAATTCTTCACGTATGCTTCCTTCATAAACATATCATTATATAAAGTAACAGTTGTGCCATATTAGAAATATCAGTTGTTTCATCTAACTGAATTGCAAACTTGAAGCTGCCCTTAAGCCTGGTAATAAGCTGCTGGAATTGGTCATTACTAATTTCAGAAATTCTTTTGGAAACAGTATCATTCCATAAAGGAATTTACAAATTTCATCCCCATACTTTTTTCCATGAACTATTTCTGACATTTTAATAGCAGCAGGTAACACGTATAGGGCTTTTTAGTTTTTGCAATTAAATAACTTTCATAAGATGCAAATAAATACTTTTTGTTGACAGTAACAGATTTCTCAAAACATTGCTGAAGAATGATGGTGGGAAAATATTAAAAGCCTTTATTCTCCATAACTAAACTATTATGTTTCTGTAAGAGCAGAAAACTTTGTATGGAAGTAAAAACACTGCAATTCATAACATATGATAGTCTCGAATCTGAGCCGAGGTGTTTCTGGCAGTGTTCATTAGTGTTGCGTGGTGTGACAGCATATGCAGTGCAAAGTGCACATGTGTGGTCAGAACCAAGGCTGCAGTGAAATTGCACAATGCACCATGGGTAAGTGCTGTTGGAAACACCTCAGATTGATTATGTATTTGATTTTGAATTAATTTTTGATTCTTGTGCTTTTTACTGTTGCATTTTATTGTTACCAAAGGTTACTGTTACAAAAGGTTACAACCTTTTGCTGTTGCCAAATTTTTCATGACTCCCCGCCCCCCCCCCCCCACATACATTAGACCCTATATAGGGGTTGAAACTGACAGTTTATGTACAAAGCTTTGTCTTAAAGGCAGAAAGGGACTCTGAGGTAGAGGTGAGGAATGAGTGACTTCCAGGCATGTTGAGAGGACCAGTGCAAGGACCAGTGCAAGACCAAGACTGGAAGTGTAGCATTGTGCTTAACAGATGCCCTGTGTAGCGGAATCACATATTATGGGAGCAAGAGTAATGTTTATTGAAGCTGGAAAGATAGGTTTGGGCTAGGTATATAGGGTGCTAACCTGAGGAGTTTATATTTTATCCTAGTGGCAGTAGAAATCTACTGGATTTGACTGAGTAGGTGGGTGACATGGTCAGATCTGAGCTTAAGAAAAATGACTGGCAGCATGAAGATAGTCCACCTAGTAGGATGTACTAAAATAGTAAGGGATGTGAAGCAGGGAGACTAATTAGGAAGGTTTTAAAATAATCTAGTGAAGGGGTGATGGGGGCTTGATCGGATAGTTTTCCTATTTTTTTTGAACAATCTCTGCATTCCTGACATAAATCTCTCTTGTTCATACTGAATCATCCTTGTGATAAATTGCTGTAACTTACTAGTATTTTATTTAACATTTTTGCCTTGATATTCATTAAGTAAATTTGTCTTTGATTTTCTCTCTCTGTTTTTAAGTATCAGCACCATATTTGTGTCATAAAAGGAATTTGATAGGACTCCTTTACCTATTTTTTTCAAATGCTTTATAGTATTGAAGTTAATTAAACATTTCATAGAAGTCACATGTAAATCCATCTGGTCTTATAGATTGTTTCTTAGGTAGCTCATTTGTGGCCTATTCAATTTCTCTTTCCTAAAATAGAGTTATTTAAGTATTCTCTTTCCTCTTCTGTTAATTTGGGCAATTTGTATTTTGTAAATATTCATCCATTTCAGTAAGATTGTCAGTTTTACTGGCATATAGTTGGGCAGAATAACTAATAATTTCTTTAATTTTGTCTCCACTGGTAATACATTCTTATTTTCATTTTTGATACTGGAAATTTTCTTTCTTGTTTGAAATCAAATTAATTAGTGGCTTATCTATTTTATTGGTTCATAAATGTTTAGTATTGATATTATTTCATTGTCTGTGGTACCTCTCAGCATAATGTAGTTTCTCTGCTTATCTGTTTTAATTAGGTCTATTTTTGCTTTTGCTTTGTCTGATTGTCACTTCTGCTTCTTTTTACTTCAGCTAAATCATAATAGGTTCTGCTCTAACCCATTATTTTAGCTCTGTGTGTCTCTGTTTCAAGTGGTTTTTCTTGTAAATAGCATATTGTTGGATTCTGGTTTTTAATCCATTCTGCTATCCACTTCTGTTTCATGGGTGAATTCGTCCCATTCACATTCACAGTTATGATTACTAAGTGTGCATTTTCCTTCATCCTACTTTCTTCTATTCTTCTCTCTTTTTATCCTGTCACTGCTCAAAAGTTTGTTTTGCTTCCAACCACAGCCTCCCTTAATCTTCCTCCCCTCCTTTTTGTCACCCACCCCTTCTATTATGCCCTTCCACAATCACACACACATACACACGTATGGTGTATGCATGTGTGTGTTTATATATTCTCTATATATTTGTGTGTGTGTGTGTATATGTATGTGTGGGTATATGTATATTTTTAGATAGAGAGAATGTATGTGTATATATGTCTGTGGGTATACACATACACATGTGCACACTTACTCTTCCCTCCTTGAACCAATTCACATGAGAGTGAAGTTCAAGCGTTGCCTCCCGCCTTCCAGACTAATTTTCTCTCCACTGTAAAAGCTCTTTCTTTCATGTGGAGTAATTTTCCCGTTCTGCTTCTCCCATGCTTCTTCCCCCTTCCCTCTTCTCCCAGTTTATCCCTCTTTCTTTTCCGTTTTTTTTTTTTTGAGATCATCCCATAATAATTGACTCCCACCTGTGGCTTTCGTCTATGTAGAGTCCTTCTAACTGCCCTTATAATGATAAAGTTCTTAAGTATTACATATATCATTTTCCCACATAAGAACATAAATAGTTTAATCTTACTCAATCTGTTATTTTTTCACATTTACCTTTTTATGCTTTTCTTGAGTCTTGTGTTTGACTGTTAGATTTTCTATTCATCTGTGATCTTTTCATTTAGGAATGCTTGAAAGTCTTTTATTTCATTAAATGTCTGTTGTTTTCTCCTGAAAGGATTATACTTACTTATACTTACTTTTGCTGGATAGGTTATTCTTGGTCGTAATCCTAACTCCTTTGCCTTCCAGAATATCATATTCTAAGTCCTCTGCTTCTTTAAAGTAGAAACTGCTAAATCTCATGTGATCTTGACTGTTTTTCTTGTTTAGTTGTTTTTCCTTCATGTTCAACTCTTTGTGACCCTTTTTGGGGGTTTTCTTGGCAAAGATACTGGAGTGATTTGCCATTTCCTTCTCCAGCTCATTTTATAGATGAGGAAACTTGAGGCAAACAGGATTAAGTGACTTGCCAGGGGTCATACAGCTAGTAAATGTCTGAGGCCTGATTTGAATTCAGGAAGATGGGTTTTCCTGACTCCAGGCCTGGCATTCTCTCTATTGTGCCACCTGTGATCATCTGTGCCAGATGATCTTGACTGTGGCTTCATGATAATTGGTTGGATTTCTTTTTGACTCCTTGAAGTATGTTTTCTTTGTCCTCAGAACTCTGAAATTTGGCTGTGATATTCCTGGGAATTTTTATTTTGGGGTCTCTTTCAGGTGGTAATCTGTAGATTGTTTAAATTTCTGTTTTACCCTCTGGTTTTAGGATATTGGAGTTTTCCTTGATAATTTCTTCAGATATGTTGTTTAGGCTCCTTAACTATGGCTTTCAGGTAGTCCAGTGATTGTTAAATAATCTCTCCTCCATCCTTTTTATTTTTAGGTCAATTGTTTTTCTAATGAGATATCTCATGTTTTCTGCTGATTTTTCATTCTTTTGACTTTGCTTTATTGTTTCTTTGATGTCTCATGGGGTCATTAGCTTCTAGTTGCCTAATTCTTGTTTTTAAGGAATTATTTTTGTTAAAATGAGCTTTTTACCTCTTTTTCCATTTACCCAATTGTGTTTTTTAAGGAATTATTTTCATCCGTGATGCTTTGTACATCTTACCATTTGGCCAATTTTGTTTTTTAGGTGTTATTTTCCTCAGTTTTTTTGGTTCCACTTTTACCAAGGTGTTGTCTTTTCCTAATTTTCTAGCACTGTTCTCATTTCTTTTATTTTTTTTTATATATTCTATTTTTTCCCCAATTACATGTTAAAACTTTTTTTAGGCATTTAAAAAAAATCAAGTTTTGTGTTCCAGATTTTAACCCCTTCCTCCCTGCCCTTACCCCTCCCTGAAGATGGTAAGCACTTCGATATAAGTTATTCATGTACAATCATGTAAAACATATCCATTTTAGTCATTTTGTGTAAGAAGACCCAAATAAGAAAAATGAAAGAAAGTGAAAAATAAGATGCTTCGGTCTGTATTCAGACAGTTTCACTTCTTTGGGGGCAGATAGCATGCTTCATCATGAGTCCTTTGGGATTGCCCTAGATCAGCGCTGTCCAACCATAGGTTTTTATTGAAACAATAGACAGTATATTTTGATTTGCCATTTTAATGAGAACTTTGAGGTAGCTGTGCTTCATTTACTAAAGCATTTATGTAAATTTCTATGCTTGTAGGCTGGCCACAGCATTTGGATAGCCCTGTCCTAGATCATTGTATTGCTGAGAATAGCTGAGTCATCCATAGTTCTTCATTGTATGATATTGCTGTGATGGTGTACAATGTTCTCTTCACTTCACTTTGCATTTGTTCATGTAAGTCCTTCCTGGTTTTTCTGAAATCACTCTGTCATTTCTTACAACATTGTAATATGCCATCACAATCATAATACCACAACTTATTTAGCGATACCTTCTCATTGCTTTTACCAGCTTTTTCTCTGCTGCTCTTATTTGATTTTTACTGTCATTTTTTTTTAGCTCTTCCAGGAATTCCATTGGGCTTGACGTTTTATTTTTTAGCCTTTCCTTGTAGCAATTTCAACATTCTGAGTTTATGTCTTACTCTTACCTGTTGCCAGAGTAACATTTAAGATCAGACTCTTTTTTTGTTGTTGTTTGCTTATTTTTCTAGCCTATTTCTTGACTTTGAACTTTGTGTTAAATTTAGGCTCTCTGTTCCTAGGGTCAGGATTAGGATGTGGAACTGTTTCAAGCTTCATGCTTTTTTGAACTGCTTTTTTTCAAAGCTAGTTCTCAGGGTTTTGAAGTTTTCAGTGCTTCCAAGGTGGTATAATCAGGGTAGAGGTGTGGTTGAAGCTCTTTTGGCCACTGCAAGAGAGGCCCTCTCCTTAAGGCCCCTGCTGCCTTTTGATCACAATCTATACAGCTCTCCATGGCTCCTGCTCCCTTGTGACTATAAGCAATATTGTTCCTTAGGGCCCCTGGCTTGCAGGTACTCCTTTGTGCCCTGGAATTGTGATCCAGAAGCAGGAATAGGCAGTGGAATTGCCAGGAATTGGCTATGGTGCCCTGTCCTGTTCTCAGTGCTAGCATAGTGTCTTTTGTTTGTAGGGTCTTTCTGACCAGTTGCTTGATCACTAGTTAGAGAGCTCCTGAAGCTCCTGTTGTTGTTGTTGTTGTTGTTGTTGTTGTTACCTCCTAAACTCAAAGCTGGTGTTGTTGCCACTTATCCTTTGAGCCAGTCCCCACCCAGTATCATAGTGTATCACCAAGGCAGTATTCACAGTTCTGGCTATTGCTATGAATATGCCAGTGTGGTTCTGACTCACAAAATGTAGCAGACTCTCCATATAGAAGACAGAAGCAAAACATTTATTCAGACACCAGAAAGCCAAATCCTAACACCATCATAGCAACAAAGAAGTTAATATACATTATCACTACAGGGAGCAACTCCGTCACAAAGCCTTCCCCCTGCTTGGGCCTTCCCACAAACACTCACAGCACTAGCTACCTCCTTGCCTGCTTCTGATTTCTCCCACCATTCTAACTGCTCTGACCTCACTTCTTCTGGCCTCTGCTTCACCCTTCCTGCTTCACCTGTTCAGCAAGCTCCTCCTAACACATGCTGCTTAGGCTTTCATGTGATTAAAACTGGTCACATGGGCCTATTAATGGATGGGAAGATCTTCAATTTAAGCAAACATACATTTTAACAATACACATAGACCTCTCCTTCTGACTTCCTAAGTTGTCTTGGGCTGTGGGGAAATGTCTCATTTTCATCCTTTGTTGGCTCTGCCACTCTAGAATTTGATTCAAGAGACATTATTTTAAAGTTGTTTGTATGGTAATGTTGGCCATTGTGCTTTCTCTACTCCACTATCTTCCAAGCAAATCCTTAGTGAGGAATGTAGCTTGGACACAAGTTCAACTAGAATCACTGGAAGAGATGAAGCATAAATTTTTTAAAAAAGAATTATCCTTTTTTTTTTTTGGAGGGGGGCAGGAAGGGCAGTTGGAGTCAAATGACTTGCCCAAGGTCACACAGCTAGTAAATGTGTCAAGTGTCTGAGGCCGCATTTGAACTCAGGTCCTCCTGACTCCAGGGCCAGTGCTCTACTCACTGTGTCACTTAGCTGCCCCTAGAGTTATCCTTTTACAAATGAAGTCACAGTGTTAGAGGTGAAAATCGGAATAGCAGTGAGAGTTGTAGAAGAAAGAATTTGTAAGGAAATTAGTAGCTTGGCCCAAGAGATTTAAAATCTTGGCCAACTCTCTGAAAATTAGAGTGGACCAAATAGAAGTTAATGACTTCTGGAGAAAACAAGAATTATTAAAACAAAGTTTAAAAGACTGAAAAAAATGGATAAAAATGTAAGGTATCTCATAGCAAAAACAATTGACCTGGAAAACAGGTTAATAAAAGAAAATTTAAGAATCATGGTATTAAAAGCAGGTTAATAAAAGAAAATTAAAGAATCATGGTACTGAAAACCAGGAACAAAAAAAGTGGCTAGATGTTTTATTTCAAGAAATCTTAAAAAAGAAAATTCCTAGATCTTTTTTGAATTTGATTTGTTAGAAAGAATCTACAAGTTACCCCCTGAAAAAGAAGCTAAAATGAAAATTCCCAGAAACAGAATAGTTTCAAGATCAATGAAAAAATAATGCAAGCAACCAGAACTAAAAATTAAAGTACCAAGGAGCCACCGTCAGAATTGCACAAGATTTAGCAGATACAACTATAGAGAGCAAAGAGCTTGGAATATGGTATTCCAGAAAGCAAAGGATAGGTTTACAACCAAGAATAACTTATCCAGCAAAACTGAGTATAGAGGACTTCTAAGTTAATGAGAAATGAAGTGAGCAGAAGCAAGAGAAATGTTCAATGTGACATTAATATTGTAATGGTAATCAACTGTAAAAGATTTAACTACTTTGTTTAGTATGATGGATCAGTTTGATCCAAGATGATTCCAAAAGACTCATCGTGAAAAATACTGTCCACCTCCAGAGAGAGAACTGATCAACTCTCCGTGCAGATTGAAGTATATTTTTTCCCCACTTTATTTTTATTGATTTTTTTTTCCCCACATGTTTCATATGGAAATGTGAGGGGTAGGGGCTTGAGGGAGGGAGACAATTATGAACAGAACATAAACATGAACAAAAATAATCCAAAAAAGTATATCAGTAATATTCCTCCTTGCTCATCACTATATCATATCAGAATCATATGATGTCATATACATTATATCATATACATCACATCACTAGGACTTGGCAACAGATTGGATATGGGACAGGGTAACATCTAGGTTTCGCAACTGGAAGGATGATGATATCCTCAACAGTAATAGAGAAATTTGGGGGTGGAGGAGGGGATTTGGGGATAAAGATAATGAGTTCAGTTTTGGACCTGTTGAGTTTAAAATGCTTTTCAGGCATCCCCTTCAAGATGTCTAGTAGGTATTTGGAGATATAACACTGGAGGTCAGAAGGGAGGTTAGGGCTTGATAAATAGATTTGAGAATCATTTGCATAGATTGGTGGTTGTTGTCCTTCCTTCTCAGTCCTCGAAGAGGACCAAAATGAAATTACTATGCTTGAATCAAGATTCAATGTGTCCGACCGGCTGATCAGACCAATACAAGCTTGGAATGCTGTACCACAGGTCACAGCACCTTCTCTGATGTGGTCACGCCATGCTGAATGGTCCTATGCCAATGTCTCCCATGTTATGCAATCAGTTCCAAAGTTCTTGAGAGAGACCTTGAGAGTGTCCTTGTATTGCTTCTTCTGACCACCGTGTGAATGCTTGCCCTGTGTGAGTTCTCCATAAAATAGTCTTTTTGGCAAGCATATGTTTTTCATTCAAACAATGTGGCCAGCCCTTTGGAGTTGTGCTCTCTGAAGCAGAGTTTGAATGCTTGGCAGTTTAGTCTGAGTAAGGACCTCAGTGTCTGATAATTTGTCCTACCAGGTGATCTTTAGAATCTTCCTAAGACAATTCAAATGGAAGCAATTCAGTTTCCTGGCATGGCACTGGTAGACTGTCCAGGTTTCACAGGCATACAACAATGAGTCAGTACCATGGCTCTGTAGACCTTCAGTTTGGTAGTCAGATACCTCTTCTCTCTCATACTTTCCTTTGGAGCCTCCCAAACGCTGAGCTAGCTCTGGCAGTGTGTGCGTCAACCTCATTATCAATGCGTACATCCCTGGAAAGTCTACTACCAAGGTAAGTGAACTTATCCACAGCATTCAAAACTTCTCCATTTGCTGTAACCAATGGTTCATGTATGGATGGTATGGTGGTGGCTGATGGAGCACCTGTGTTTTCTTGGTGTTAATTATTAGGCCAAAATTGGCACACGCATCAGAAAATTGATCCATACTTCATTGCCTCTCAGCTTCAGAGGCTGCACTGAGTGCACAGTCATCTGCAAACAGAAGATCATGCACCAGCACTCCCTCCACTTTGGCCTTGGCTTGTAGCCTTTTCAAGTTGAAGAATTTACCATCAGTGTGATAGCTGACCTTGATGCCGTGTTCATCCTCATTGAAAGCATTTGACCACATGGCTGAAAACATCATGTTAAAAAGCATGGGAGCAAGCACACAGATTTGTTTCACTCCATTGGTGACTGGGAAGCCCCAAGAGCATTGTACATTATCTAGAATCCGGGAAGTATGCCATCATGAAATTGAAGTACAATGCTGATGAACTTCTCCAGGCAACCAAATTTTGACATAATTTTCCATAGGCCTTTATGACTAACAGTATCAAAGGCCTTGGTCAGATCTACAAACATTGTGTACAGACCTTTCTTCTGTTCCTGGCATTTCTTCTGGAGTTGTCAGGCAGCAAACACTATATTTACTGTTCTTTGGCCCTTTCTGAAGCCACAATAGCTCTTGGGTAGATGACCATCTTCCAGGTGAAGGATCAGCCTATTAAGGAGGAGTCTGGCAAGAATCTTGCCAACGATGACTAAATGACCCCTTTTGATTGTCATTGGACAATCTATTTCCTTTACCTTTACAGAGTTGGACAGTGGAGGCGTCCTTGAACTCCTGGGGGATAACTTCTTCTTGCCATATAACCTGGAAAACTTCAATATGAAATTTTTGTATGAGCAATGACCCCCCACCTTGTAAATCTCAGCTGTAATAATAGAATTGGAACCAGGTGCTTTGCCACATGAAAGGAGCCTAATGGCATTCAAAACTTCTTTGTCAGTTGGAACTTCAGCTAGAGAGGGATTGGCTTCAATCTGAGGTAAACGGTCAATGGCTTTAGCATTGATTGATGATAGTCTATTGAGAACATTATGGAAGTGTTCAGCCCATTTCTCCAGGATCATGTCCTTATCACCTAGTCAGTGTGGCTCCATCAGCACTGAATAGTTGAGACGTACCATAGGTCTTTGACCCATAAATAGCCTTCAGGAAATCATAAAAGTGCTTTGTATTATTACTGTCAGCATAAAACTGAATTTCATCTGCTTTCTTACTGAGCCAAGAATACTGTATCTCTCTAAGCTTTGTTTGTACTTTAGTTTTGATGGAATTAAATGCTGCGTTCTTAGAGACAGATGAGCTATCCTGCTGGTAAACCCTGTGGAATTCATGTTTTTCATTTAGCAGCTTCTGAATTTCCCATCATTTTCATCAAATCAGTCTTGGTGTTTGCGAATGTTCTGACTCAGATGAGCAAATGCAGTTCTATACACCAAATCTCTGAAAGCTCCCCATTCCTTTTCTGTTCCACTGTTGCCAACTGTGTGTTGGCTCAATTTTCCCTCTAAGTTAGCAACAAAGAGCCTGCTCAGAGAAGAGCTCTAAGAGCTCTCCTTTCAATCACATAGTCTTTTATGTTTACTGCGAGGGTGCATCCATGAAGTTTTATTGCGTTTAGGTAAAAGGAAGACAGTGTTGGTGATGAGAAGGTGTTTCAACAATCCGTCTAGCAGCTGTTGTGGGGGTGTAAGACCAACCCAAGCCCAACAACAAGAACGCTACCAGCACGCTGCAAAAGCACAGGTTCTTTTGATCTGCTTAACTAAGGAAAGCTACGTTAAGGGGTTGACAAGCTTACTTTAATTCAGCATACAAATATCATTCACTTAGTTCAGGGGAAAAGACCAGCACACTGAACTTCAGAGCAAATTACAAACATCAACAGACAGAACAAATACAGATACATAGTTAACAACGTCTAGGTTCAGCCTGGGAGCTGATGAAACGGGCTGGCCCAGAGTCACGCGTACCGCCACTGCTGTGGGTAAGAGCTTCAAAGAAGAGAAAGCCAACCCCTGGTTTTATATCTTTTTCAGTGTCAGAGGTGAGTCACACATGCGACTCACCCACGTGACCTAAAATCGTCACAAAGAGGCGATTTAAACCCATGTGGTCTAAGAGCCTCTGATGTCCCAAACCTGTCACTCAAACTTATGTGTAAACTAGGCGCTCCCCTGAGTTAGCCCCATCTTGGGCCCCACCTTGGTTACCAATCCATACCCACATAGGTTTTACACCTAATAGGGGTTTGGGCCTAGGGCTTAGCCCTAGTAAGGCTCAATGAAATACACTGAATTACTCAAAGGAAACAAAAGCCAACTAAGTGCTAAGAGCCCGTTTTGCTTACCAACACAGAAGGTCATGAGATGCACAAGTCTTCAGTAGTAAGTGACCACTGCTGTTGCTGTTTCCAACTCCATTTCTCCCTAGGACTCCCTGCCAAGTCTGGTAGTTGAACCTGCTCTTGCATTAAAGTCACCCAGAATTACAAACTTGGCCTCTTTTGGCACATTGATAAGGGTCTTCAAGTCTTCATAAAATTTTTCTTTGACCTCATCAGGGTTTGTCATGGTGGGAGCACAGCCACTGATGATGGTGGAGTAACATTTTCCTGCAAGTGGCAATCGCGTTGGCATGAGCCTGCCATTCACTCCTTTTGGGGGTCATACAGGTTTGTGGACTAGATTAGTTTTGATTGCAAATCCTACCCCAGCTTCACGGCACTCCCATTCACTGCAACCACTCCAGAAAAAGGTGTATCCAGCTCTGACTTGAGTAAACTGGCCTTCATTTGCCAACATTGTTTCACTCAGGGCTGCTGTTTGGATGTAGTATCTACCTACTGAGTTCTCTTGCAACAAGAGCTGTTCATCTTTCAGGTCTACTGGATTTTGTATTGTCTATAAGTGTGCACACACTCCATGTGCCAATGGTGAGTGGAATTATTTTTGCAGACCTTTTTGTACATTTTTTGTGTTTTGACCGGAGAGGGATTCCTTGCCTGCCTTGGTAATCAGGCCAGGGTTGGGTAAGGAGACAATTTTTAGGGCACCTTTTCTAGCCCCTTCCTCACACAAGGAGGTGAGCAGTGTAATCCTTATAAAGGTTGCTCAGACACCCAGGGGCCTGCAAAATCCCACTGCTGCTTCCAATGAGAAATGACCCTATGGCCTGGGCTGACTAGGTGCAGGATTGTGACTACAGTTCCCAGTGTATCCGCACCGTCTGCTTCATCACTTGCCTGTTGCCACAGGACTTTGGGATAGGTATAATGGTAAAATGGTATGAGTGATGTCTTTTGATTCGTGCATAAATTGGATTTAAGTAAGGCAGAGTTGCACGAAGTTGTCAGCCTCATTCTCTCAACCAGAGTTATCACAGTCCAGTGGCCGGACAGATGGCTCAAGATGCAGTGGATGAACTTGGTGTCTTTGATGTCTAACCAAGTTCTACATGCTCCACAGTGCCTCCTTCAGCTGCCTTCGTGGCCGTTGGAACAAATTGTTCTCATCCACCCATTGCACCAGGGGAATTCTTCACATGCTTGAGGTAGACACCCTTCTAATCCACCAATCTGTTTGAGACCCCTTGGTTACCCTCAACCTGGTTCAGAATGTCTGCCGAAACAGTTTACTGGGGTGTGGCTCCGGTATCTTTGCCAAGAAAACCCCAAATGGGGTCATGAAGAGTCAGACATCACTGAAAACTGATTCAACAACCCCAAGACAGGCACTGTGCTTGATATTCGAGAAGTGGACAATGATTTTGACCTTGACCTCCAGGACCTTATCATGTATTTGAGATATAGATATGATAATCAAATCCATGGGAGCTAATGACTTCACTATGCCAAACAATATAGAGGGAGAAGAGTCCTCAGGAAGAGATCTGAGGGATACCTAGCATTAACTAGAGAGCGTTGTTATTTGAATATTTTCTTCCCTATTTGATTGATAGGACCCTAAAGGTTGGGACCAGGTTTTGGGGTGGGTTTTTTCATTTTGTTTTGTTTTATGATGTTCCCCAGTTAATGGCTTTTTTTTTTTACTTAGAATTGTGCTAGCACATAGGTGTTTAATAATTGGTTGTCTTCACTATTGAAGGCTCCCTGAATCTTCTCAGTGTAATTTTTTACATCTTTTTTTCACTTACCCCACATATCCACTTATTTGCCAAATTATATCATGTCTTTCTGTATAACATCTTTTGCACATGTATCCTTCTCTCCCTTACCAAAGGTTTGTTCAAGAACCAATAGAATGGGGTTCACCTTGCTAAAGGTTTGAATAAGGAACAAACAGAATCAGGCTGTATATGTGCTATAACGTGCTTCTTTATCCTCATTAAGCCAAAGAATCATGCATGATGAAGTCAGAAAATAATTTTGAACTCAGCAGTAAGCAAGCTGAAGGAGACCCTTTACACACTTAGAGCAATCCCAACTCAGGATGCCTATGTCAACCAAAATTATAGTCTCTGTATGTGTTAACCATAATATGAGAAAGGAAGTCTTTAATAGGGTAGCTTGTAAATACAATAAGAGAATGTCAAGGTGTCCATTGAAATTGTAGATCTAGGATGGCTGTGTTTCTTTTGTCATTAACATGACATAATATAACATAAGAAAACATAAGAAAAGTCTCATTATTCAAGATAGTGTCTGGTTCAAGGCGCCCTTGTCCTTGGTAGTCATAAACAGAAAAATGTTCCTGGTCAGCTTCATCTGGCCTTGTGGTTTCTGACACAGGAAGGGACATTTTGGGTTCACTCAGAGAGCAAACCATGACCGTTAGCCAGAGCATGCAAAGCGTTATGGTAGATTAAGCTCAGAGTAGGCCAAAAATGTCTTTCTCCTGATTGGCCAATCCAGGTTTTTGGCCTTTCTCAGGTGATAGGGGCCCCAAAATTGTTCACATCCCTAAGATTCATAACCTCTTCCATTTGGAATTATTAAAGTTAAATGTTTTTTCAGTTAATAAAAGTATTCTTTCCCTCCTTTGCACCTTTCCTCCCCCACTTCTGAAAAAGCCCCAAAACTCTCACCAACAATTTGCACAGTTGAGCAAAGCAACTTCTTACAATCGCTCTGTCCAAAAATATGTCATATTTTGCACCCTAAGTTCACCACCTTCCTTTCAGGAGGTGAGTAGCATGTTTCATCATTGTTCCTCAAAAGTTCAAAGTTATTTTTCTGTAGTATTGTGTTATTGTATAAATTCTGTTTACTTCTTTGCATCAATTTATGGAAATCTTTTTCAGATTTCTCTGAAACCTTGCCTTTCATCCTTTCACATGGCGCTCTAGCTTTCCATTATATTCATATAGCACAGTTTGTTCAGCTGTTCCCCAGTTAATACTGTGACACTGCATTAACCCACTTGTTTTTCTTCAGCTTCTCTAATATTTATCATTTTTCTTTTTTGCAATTTTTGTTGATATGATGGATTTAAGATGGATTCTAGTTAACCTTAATTTATGTTAGTCTATATATTAGTGATCTGATGCATTTTTTTATATGGCTTTTTGATAGCTTGGGTTTTTTCCTTTGAAAATTCCCTATTCAAGCCTGACCATTTATTTATTAGTTGTGGAAATCCTCTAATTCTTCTAAATTTGGATCAATAAAAATGAATTTTTATTGATAAATTTTGTTGGGTACATTTCTGAATTTAAATTTCACCCTGTCCCATTCTAGAGAGCTATACCAAAGAATTTCTTTTAATGGAAAAAAATAAAGAGGAAGAAGTGAATATAAATCAGCAAAGCCACATATCTACACCTGTGGTCCTCCCCACCTCTGCAAAGGAGTAGGGGAAACATTTTTCTTATTTCTCTTATTTTAGGCCATGCTTATTCTTTGTGACTTTAAAAATTGATCTTTGGTTGTTGTTCTTTCCATTCTTATTATTATAGTCATTGTGTATATATATTTTTTCCCTCTGCATTTTTTAAAAATTTATTTAATGTGTCATAAACTTGAATACTAAAACTTAAATATAAAGTAAGAAAGAAAAAAAAGCATTCCATGTGCATAGCAGAACATAGGAGAGCATTCAAATGTAACAATAAATTTTCATTTCAAGAAAGCCTGTATGATAAATAATGCACCTTGTGTTGAGAATTGTCCATCTTTTCTTTGCTTCCTTGTGTTTTCTTTTGTTCTCTGCTATGCACTTTTTAACTTTGTTCTTTTTCCCCCTCCCCCTCCCCCCCAGAAGGCTACAATACAATTTAGATGTTTCTTAATGTATACATACTCATACAGATATATACATACACTTATACATATATACATATGTATATAGACATATACTTTCCCAAACATAATCTATTCCTGATCTTTGTTTTTTATGTTTGTACATATCTTTTGTTTCCTATCCTTCCTGCCTTCTCTACTTCACTTCTACCTGCTACATTGCCTTCCTATTATTTGCCTACCCCCCTCTTCCACCAACCACCCTGCCCTCCTATTACTTGCCTTCCCCCCCTCTAAGGATCCCTCCCCTATCCCCCCATTCCCATTAATCTAAACTTCCTTTACCTATTCCCTCATTCTCCCCTCTAAAAATCCCTCCCTTGTCCTAATCCCTCTCTTGTCCTCACTATATCCCTACCATTTTATTTCTTCTTAATTTAGAAGACTTTTATATTCTTCTAAATGTATACGTATTGTTCCCTCTTAAACCCATTCCCGATGAAGGTAAGTTACCAGAATTACCAGCCTTCCTGCCCCTATCTAAATCTTCTGTATCCTTTCTTCTTCTAGCACCTCTTTTGTATAAAATAGTTACTATTTTTAGTTGTTTCTAAATGGTTTTACATTTTAAATTCATATCATAGTCAGGTTTGTCCCCCTCTTATGAGCTCGACAGTTATTAATAAGAATGTTAGACATAGATTTTACATTTTACGTTATATAAAAGGTAAGCAATCTGTTCTTATGAATCTTATAGTCAGTCTTTGATGTGTACCTTATATTTCTCTTGGTTCTTGTATGTCGAATCTTCTATTAAGTTGAGGATTTTTTTTTAACAAAGTCTTGAAAGTCTGAAGGTTTGTCAAATGTCCGTATTTTTTTTCATTCAAGATCATACTGAAATTTGAAGGGTATGATATATTTAGCTGGAGCCTCAGGTATTTTGGTCTTCGATACATTGTGTTCCAAGACCTGTGGTCCTTTAATGTCTCTGATGCTAGGTCTTGTGTGATTCTAATTGTGGCGCCATCATATTTAAATTATTTTAATCTTGATGCTCATTGTGTATATTTTTTACTGTTTCTACTACACTATTTATGTGAGTCCATGTTTTTCTGTATTTAGCATTTTCACTGCTTCTTACAGCAGAGTAATATTCCATTATATTCATATGCCACAATTTGTTTAGCCATTTCGTATTGGATGAGGAGGCATTTCATTTTCAGTTGTTACCATAAAAAGTGCTGCTATAAATATTTTGATGTTATATGGGGCTTTTAAAAAAATCTATGACCATTTGGGGATATATGTCTAGTAGTGAAATTCTTGGTCAAAGAATATGGACATTTAAATAACTTTATCTGCATAATTCCAAATTGTTTTCCAAAATGGTTGCAGTAATTTACAACTCCACCAGCCATCAATGTGCTTATCTTTTCACACTTCTTCCAACTTTGACTATGCCCATCCTGTCTCATTTTTACCAATTTGCTAGGTATGGGTTGAAACCTCAGTATTGTTTTCATTTGTATTCTCACTAGGAGTCAATTTGCTAGGAATAGGTTGAAACCTCAGAATTATTTTGATTTGTATTATTTTCCCTGGTAATTTGGAGCATTTTTTCACATGGCAAACTTTCACTAGTTTGCATTTCTTCTTTTGAGAACTGTTTCTTTATACTTAGCCACCTAACTATTGGGGTACAGCTTTTAGTATTATATGTTTCTGTTGTCTGTATATCTTGGATGGTCAGCTTTTATCTGAGAAATTAAAAGTGGTTTTTTCCCCCTTATTCCACCACTTTCCTTTTTACCTTAGATGTCTTAATTTTGTTTCTACAGAATATTTAAGTTTCATATAATCAGAATTATGTATTTTATCTTTTTCTAATTGCCTTTGTCTCTTGTTTTGTTAAGAAATATATCTGTCCATAGATTTGCAAGGTATATGTGATTTGCTTCGCTTCTAATTTTTTCTTTGTATGCGATCTGTAATATCCAGGCAGTATGTCCATTTTGGATTTATCATGAACTATGGCTAAATCTCAGCCTGATTTCTGCTAAATTGCTTTCTAATTTTTCCAGAAGTTTTTTAAAAATCTTAAGCAATTTATGTTTTATGCTAAGAGAATATTATGTTTTGGGGTTCATCAGACAATGAATTGAATTGTTAGTTTTGATTATACTCTATATTTAGTCTGTTTAATTGATATGTGTCTTTTTCTTATTAACTTTTTTCCCTCTTAATTATTTTATTATTTAATATTTTAGCTTTCAACATTGATTTCCACAAGATTTTGAGTTACAAATTTTCTCCCCATTTCTACCATCCCCCCACTCCAAGATGGCCTATATTCTCATTGCCCCATTCCCCAGTCAGCTCTCCCTTCTGTCACCCCACTCCCCCCCTCTCCATCCCCTTTCACCTTACTTTCTTGTAGAGCAGGATAGATTTCTATGCCCCATTCCCTATATATCTTATTTCTCAGTTGCATGCAAAAACAACTTTTTGTTGTTGTTGTTGAGCATCTGCTTTTAAAACTTTGAGTTCCAAATTCTTTCACCCTCCCCTCTTCCCTTCCCACCTACCCTCCCTAAGAAGGCAAGCAATTCAAGATAGGCCACACATGTATCATTATGTAAAACATTTCCACAATACTCATGTTGTGAAAGACTAACTATATTTCCCCCCATCCTATTTTGTCCCCCTTTATTCACTTTTCTCCCTTGACCCTGTCCCTTTTCAAAAGTGTTTGCTTTTGATTAACTCCTCCTCCTATCTGCCATCCCTTCTATCACCCCCCTCCCCTTTTGTATCCCCTTCCCCCTACTTTCTTCTAGGGTAAGATACCCAATTGAGTGTGTATGTTATTTCCTCCTCAAGTCAAATCCATTGAGAACAAGATTTCACTCATTCCCCCTCACCTGTCCCCTCTTCCAACAGAACTGCTTTTTCTTGCCACTTTTATGTGAGATAATTTACCCCATTCTATCTCTCCCTTTCTCCCTCTCTCAATATATTCCTCTCTCACCTCTTAATTTAATTTTTTAGATATCATCCCTTCATATTCAACTCACCCTGTGCCCTCTGTTGAAAGTCAGATTTTCTATTCAGCCCTGGTCTTTTCATTGAGAATGCTTTTAAAGTCCTCTATTTTATTGAAAATCCATATTTTGCCTTGGAGCATTATACTCAGTTTTGCTGGGTAGGTGATTCTTGGTTTTAATCCTAGGTCCTTTGGCCTCCGGAATGTCATATTCCAAGCCCTTTGTTCCCTTAATCTTGTGTAATCCTGATTGTGTTTCTACAATACTCAAATTGTTTCTTTCTGGCTGCTTGTAGTATTTTCTCCTTGACCTGAGAACTCTGGAATTTGGCGACAATATTCCTAGGAGTTTTCTTTTTGGGATCTTTTTCAAGAGGTGATGATAACTTTCTGATGATAACTTTTGCGTAATTAAAGGACAGAAAAATTCTTTGGTAAATAATATCTCTGAGTTAGTATTTAAAAGATCTTGGTTTTAAACTTTCAAGGTGAGTTGCTTAAGTTAGGTTTAAACTAATTTTTGTGAGTGGCAGGATCGTTCTTTCTTGAAGAAGGAAATACTTGTCATTTTATTATTGTTGTTGCTGTTAAAATTCAGTGTCTCCTCCCCTCATATTTTTAGTCAATGGAATCTACTTCAGGTTTAGAACAAACCTTTTTATTGCTGTAAGTCTGTTGAAATTAATGTGGGGGAGGAAAATGGCCCATTCTTTCTTTCTGGTGTCTTCTGTGCTAATCCTGCATTTCATAATAGCTCCTGAAATGGCAGAGTAAATCAAATAGAAACTTTCTGTCAGGTTGAGAAAACTATAAGCATTTTAATGTAGTACTTGAAGAATAATACCAAAGAAACATATATGTTTTAGATGAAAACTTTAAGTGTATTATCTCTTTCTGAAGATGGGTTCAATTTAAGGGTTGGAATGGGTTCAAACAGAAGTGTTAGAATTAGTTAAGATTTTCTGGAATGGAATGGATCTCATTCACCCCTAGGGAACCTTTATTTTTTTTTTCTTTTCCCTTTTAGTAAGTATTATAATGTATGTATTTAGTTTTGGGAAGTTTTTGTTTTCTTTTACGCTTTGACATTATTGAAAAAAACATTTCCCATAGTAGACTAGAATGCTTATTGGCCCCATGTGTTGCATGTGGGAAAACCCCCCAGTATTTTCTCAGCCTGTTGAGCTCATTGTCTTTTCTTTCTTTTTTTCTTTCTTTCCTCTTTTATTATGAATTTAACAAACACAAACATTCGAACATACAATGAACAGAAAAGAGAATTGTATAGGAAACTGGCCTTCTTTATGTACAGTTTATTTTTTCAAAAGCATATTTAATATTAGAGTAACAAGAGTGCCCTTCATCTGCATTTACCTCTCCCAATCTTTTGCTGTATTGTTTTTTTTTATTGTTTCATTGATGCTTTTTTACATATTTCTCTTTACTTACTGACTCTTCTACCTCTAATGCCATCATTTCCTTGTACCAAATAAATGTGGTTAAGCAAAAGAAACCAACGTACTTGTACAGTCTAAAAATGTCTGCTATGTTCATTTTCCTCAGCTGGGAAGAAGTTTCTCCTAAGCTTATTTCTTCAAAGAATTGTTATGAAGATGAATATAACTGGGATTTTTTGCAAAAAGAAGAACACTCCATTCCGTTTTTCTAGAAAGCGATTAATGTGATGGGAAATTTAGATAACTTCCTAATCAATGAATTGTTCTCATAGTTGAAAAGGCTTTAAAATAGACTTGTTTGACTTTATTGAGATGCCAAAATAAGCAAGTTTTTGGTGTCATTTTAAGTTGCAGTTTGCATTTATTTCATTTTATTTCTAGGGTCCACTTAATAGTGAGTCTTCCAACCAGAGTTTATGCAGCGTGGGGTCTTTGAGTGACAAAGAATTAGAGGTAAGAAGATAACATCCTAAGATTGTCATGGGTGAAATGGTATTAAAAGTTACTTGGGTGTTTATCACTGTTACTATGTATATTTTTCTGGTATTTGTAGAGTTGCAGTATTCATTGCTCTTAAGGAAGAGCTGCATTCCATAGTTACAGCAGAGTTAACTTAGACCCACTTGAAGTTTGACATGTTGAGTAGCACCAGTGAGTATAATCATGACTTGGGTAGGCCTTTATAGATGCATACAGCTTGCCTGATTTTTTTTTTAATGACAATTTGAAGGTATGTTTTACTTGTCACTAAAGATTTTTAAAGTCAGGTTTCTTATAAAGCAAATGACTTGACAGAAAGATGACTCCAAATCTGTAGCAGTAAACTTTGAATTTTTATCAAATCTAAGAATTTAGAACTAGTTCATTGATCCAGACCCATTCATTTGTTAATACAGTGTTAGGTTTCTTCTTTTAAAAAAAGCTTTGAAAACAAATGATATCTGATGATCTCTTGAATCTCAGTTTGGAGAGAAAACTGATAGTTTAGAGAAATTCTTTTTTGTTTGTTTGCTTATCCCCTTTACCCCCCTTAAAACAATAGCAAATATTTTGTTATTTGATACTTCCAGAAACCCTATGAGGTAGTTGGTATTATTGTCCTAATTTTACAGTTGAAGAAAATGGGACAAACACAGATTAAGTGACTTGCCCAGCATCACATTGCTAGTAAGAAATATTTTGCCATTACTAAGTACTTATTTGACCCTAGGTCTTCCCAACTGCAAACTCAGCAATCTAGCTGCCTTTTAGAAATTCTCTTGGTAGAGAAACTGCTTTAAAAGGCAAACTAGCAGACCTTAAAATTGTGAATGTATTTCTTTGTGTTATTTATCTATGAAATACATGGAATTGCTAAAAGTAGTAAATAAGATGCTTATCATTTGATTTTATAAATGGCATTGAAAGATGTTTAGGCCCTCAGACACATAAGTAGCTTAAGTTCCATTCTTAGGACTATTTCAGACTCCTTTTCCCTTATGTTACATGTCGAAGCTTCTGGAAGAACTTCTTCATAAATTTGAATTCTGGCTGCTTTGATTTGGAAGGATTAGAAGATTCTGCTTGTTAGCTTCCTAAAACATGATAAACAGGAAATGTCTGAGAGACATTTCTTTCTGTGGAAAAAAATATGCCTTCATGTTATTGTGAATTTTAAAGTAGGTATAGTAAGGTAGAGGCTAATTATATTTTTCTTGTTAAAGCTCTTCCTCTTTGAACAGGAAACTAAAATTCATTTAGGGTTTGTCCATGCCAGTGGGGAATCGTATCTCCTTATCCATTTGGTATTTTTCTCTGTCCTCTTCATGTGCTTTAGTACCAAAATGCTAATTGTCACATTTGGTATAAAACAGACCCCTGAGAAAAAACAAAATGACCAGCGGAACCGGAAAAGGAAAGCAGAACCATATGAAACAAGCCAAGGTAATAATAACCCTCTACTCCTAGTAATAATGATAACCAGTTTTCTTTGTACCTACTCAGGATTTCCTCACTGTGGGTAATTGGTTTGTATACAGAGATTTCTAACCAAGGAGACCTATTGTGCACCTCGAGGGAACATCAGGCAGCTTATTATCAACTTGCCATTTGATATACACCTGACAAAACAGTGTTGTTTTTCGGGGATGCTTGTTTTCCCTATTGTAAAGAAACCTAGGCCTTTCACCACAGTTTTTCCCTTCAACCGACCATACATTATGTAGAAAAAATGACTTGTTAGAGTGTTAAATGACTTTTATTATACTCAGTGGCTTGTTTATTATAGACGTCTTGAAATTCATCAAAATGCTGGGAGCCTTTCTAGTTAATATTTTTCTGTGACAATCATTGGTTGAATATTAGAGCCTCTTTGAATAATCTTCTAGGAAGATAGTTATAATGGCAAATATCTTTAAGCAACTGATGAAATAATGGTTTTATTGCTTGCCTTTTGCAGTTTTAAGAAATGATGGCTACAGTAGTCTTTTTGCAATTTTTGCCAGAATCTGATTCATTATGCATCTTAGAGGAACAGATAATCTGTAAATATAAGGATATATCAATTCTTAAATAAAACCTAGAAACACATCTATCTGATAAGTCTAATAAGTTTGTTTTGAATTATTCTCTTTTGAGTAGTACTTACTTATAGGGAGGGAAATGATTATAGGGGAGGTAGAGTTGAATATGTAATTTAACAAAAATCCCAACCCTTTAATTGTCTAAGGCCCAAAGAAAAGCAACTATCAGAATTTATTCCTTCCCTTTATTCAGCCTGTCTTCCTAAATAGAGAAGAATTTTCATTCCATTTTATGGAATTTGTATTTGATTCAGTTGGCCATTATAGCCATGGTAACATTAGGGAAAAATTTAAACTTTTGGGGTAGTAGCAATATATGCAGAAACTACTCAGTGCATAAGAACAATATCTTCAAGATGGTGATTATCATTTTAAAAATTTGACATATTTTGGTTTAATTTTCAGGGAAAGGCACTCCTAGGGGACATAAAATTAGTGATTATTTTGAGGTAAGTAACTTGTTGAAAAATTCCTGGGGAAAATTTCTTACCCAAATTCCTCTGAGTTTTATGATCTAATTGTATAGAAAACACTTGATTCCTTTCCCAGAATCAACATTTCTAGTTGTTGAACTAAGGAGTTTGAGAATTTGGCAGATCTAATGTCTACTTAGATACTATGACTACAGAAATTACTGTCCACCAAAAATTCAAACCTGTGTATTCACTGTGGTTGTCCAACACAATTCTCTGCTTCTGTCAGTAGATTTTTTGTAAAGGACTGTATTGGAGTGTGATTATCAATCTGTCAGTGTCAGTGGAGTACAGTGAGTTTATGGTAACTAGTGGTTAGTGAAACTGATTAGTAGTTGTTATTATTTCCACTAAACTGTGTATAATAACTGTTATGGTTATTTTTCCACATAAGAATATTTATTTAGAATTGTTTTTACCTTTAGCTTCTTAACGAGTTTATCTGTTTGCTTTAGCTCACGTTGAAGCTCCACATGAAAATATGTTGTATTTTTGTTTTTGATTTTTTTTTTACAACGTAACATTCTCTGGGAAGAAACAGATTGCCTGGGTCAAGGAGATAGGTTTTTTTTTTGGTGGGGGGAAGGGTACAGGGAGGAGAAGGCCTTTTAGTGAAATGTCAGAAACTAGGGTCTATTTTGTGGCTTTGATCTTTCCTGCTTTCCCTGTCTGAAATATAGCATTGTTTATTGAATTATTGATTATGATCTATATTTGGTTATATGATTTTATGATTGAATTATTGATATGATTTTATATCCATTTTTCTCTGAACAGTTTGCTGGGGGAACCGGACCAGGGACCAGCCCTGGTAGAAGTGTTCCACCTGTTGCACGATCCTCACCACAACATTCCTTATCTAATCCCTTACCAGTAAGTATTCACTGGTTAAAAGATTAAAAAAAGAAAATCTTTCCTTATATTCTAGCATTCTTTCCTTTGGATTAATTATGGGTGGAAACTGAGGAAGCTGGGTAAATGGAGGGGGAACGTCATAGTTTGGAGTATCATGAGATGCTTAGTTATATTTGGTAAATCTAATTTTCATACATAATGGGCTGGGGTGGGGCAACATTTGCAAATTGATTGTGAATGCAGCAACACTAAGCTCCGTCATAAAAATGGTTATTAATCCAGATAATAAAAATTAGTATCCTTGCAAAGCTTTGGTGTTTATAGTACATTTTCTGGCTTTAATCAACATGAAACAACTTAGTTGTCCTTGACATATTCAGGGCTACGATAATTTCTCTAATCACTTGCTCAGTCTTGTCAGTTCTAGCTTTATAACATCTCTCAAATCCATCCCTTTTTCTCTAGTCACATGCCCACCACCGGAATTCAAGACTTTGTTACTTCTTGTCTAGGCTACTGTAGTAGTTTCCTAATTGGTTTCCCTGCCTCAGGGGCCTCTCCCCTTTCTAATCTATCTTTCATACTGTTGCCAAAATGATACTCCTGAAGCACAGGGGTGATCAGGTGTTCAGAAAGCTCCAGTGGCTCCCCATCATTTCTAGGATACAATAGAAACTCTCCTGTTTGATCTTCAAGAAGCTCTTAACAAAATGGTTCCAGCTTCTCTTTCCAAATTTTACATATTACTCTTCATTCACTCTGATCCAGCCAAGCTACTGAGCTGCTTTTCATTGTATGCAATATAACATTTCAAGTCTCCATGCCTTTGCATGGGTTGACCTCTATGCCTGGAATGTACTATTTCTTACCTCTACATTTTAGAATCCCTAGTTTCCTTCAAAGCTCAGTTCAAGTACCCCCTCCTAAATGGGACCTTTTCTGAATCCCCTACTGGCTGTGACTCCTTTCTGAAATCATCATATATTTACTTACATACTTATGTGTTGTTTTTATCAATAGAATGTAAGCTCATTGAGGGCAGGGACAATTTTTGTCTTTTTATCCCTAGTGGCTAGCATAGTATTTGGTACATAGTAGGTGCTTAAAATGACTGACAGTTTTATATAAATGATTGATATTCATTTCCTAAGAAGTTTAGTTTTGAGATTCTGGACCTCATTTACATCTGTGATATTTTTCTTAAAATATGGGAGAAAAATTGGATTAATTATGCTTAATTCCTTTGAATTGTTAATTTTGGTTCCAGATCTGTGATTTGCGGGGGCGGGTAGGGAATTCTCAGTCAGGAAATTCCTCTACCAATGAAAACCAACAACTCTTCTTTAACATTGTCATGTTAAGGAGTTACTGGGAACTCAAATCCCTTTGTCCCTGCCTTGGAGACTGACCTTTCTTATACTTACACTCCTTTGTATTAATAAGACACCAAATTAAAAGAGAAGCTAGCAGTCTCAGCAGCTGCTACATGGCTCTTTAGGAGCTTTAAAGGACAGAGGCATGGGTAGAGAGTCAAGAAATTCGGGTTCTAATTCCGTCTCTGGTGCTAATTTTTTTGGGGGTTGGGGGGGGGCACGGTTAGACTGGGTGATCTTAAGGAAGTTGCTTATTTTTCCTGAGTGTATTTTGTAAATTGAATAATATTGTGTCCCTTCACACACAGAACAAATGCCGTGCTTTTGAAACATAGCCTTTCAGAAAGCTTAAAGACAACTGTTAGTGCCTCCTTTCCTTTCCTGCTGTAGGCTAAACAACTTCAGTTCTTTCCCTTCTTCTGCCTTTCTCACTAGGAAGTGTTAAGTATTAGTAAGAGCAGAGGTAGCATGTTTTGAATTCTTTGAAGGAAGAAAAAAAACTGCAGAATATTCTTATGTCTGTTGTATTTTTAAGCACCAAGTAGCATATTATAAATTTCATATCCATGGGGGTATTTATACTTGCCAAACCACAGAGACTAAAGCAAATGAAAAGATTTAGCCATTATTTTGTGATAGCCTTGACATTAACATTCCTATATTTTAATATGTATCACTGTCTTGGAAATGGTTTTTGTGGTTGAGGTCTATATATTTTGATATGCTGAATTAGGTAGTGAGACCTCTGTTTCTTTTTAATTCTTTAATTCTTTATAAACTCCTGAACATAGATTTTAAAATTCTTTAGAGTTAAGAAAGCTAAATGAGATTACAGAATGAGCAGTTTCGGAGAAATATATTCTGTAGGCTTTCTTAGTAGAAACGAATGGTTCCCAACCTGTAGGCCATGGATTCCTGTGGTTCTGAAGTCCATTCAGAAACTATAAACTAATAAACATTGTCTGTCGACTGATATGACTTGAACATGTGAATTTTTCAAATGTTTGTAGATTCTGTTGTGCCTAAGGAAATAACGTAATAATAGCTACTGTGTGACTAAATGAATTTGCATTTTATTAATTCATGTATACTAATAGTACAGATATTATCCTTTGGAACTTTATGAAACTTTTTATGACAAAACGAGTTTCTCATGCTCAGAAGTTGGGTGTATTGGATAGGGAAGTTCATCTTTCTATGTCAGATTAGATTCATCCTTGAGCTCTGTGCCAGCTCTGCAATAAATAATGACTGAAAGGCAATAGTTCTCTTTATCCGTGTACTAACAAATGTAGTAACAATATAAGGAAGCAAATTTTAAAAAATTCAACCATATGTATCTTCTAAAATTTTCTTTTTCAATGTGAGTATTTGGCTCATTGTGTAAAAGCAGTATGGTTCCTAATGCTGTTATAACACAAGCTTCTTGAAGGCAGGGACAGTAAGTGTCATATTAGTGCCTTGGACCAGGGTTTGACAAACAATAGCAAGCAGGTCACATTTGGATGAGGCATCTTTTTTTTTTACCTCACTTGAGCTAAGAATTTTTAAATACAGTTTTAAATACACGAAAACTTTATTTACAAATGTAAAAACCATTTTTACCTTGGGAACCTAGGGCTCTTCAAAAACCGATTCCTCTTCTTTAGACTATTAGATACACTATAAATAAATAGAGTCTTGCTTGAACAGTCTTAGTAATCATGCGTCCTTTATTATGCAAACCAGTATTTATTAAAAATGAAGCAGTGTTGGGACAACTTTCCTCACATTATTTTCAAGATTTTGTTCTACAGAAAGGGTACCTACAACTGATGAGAGTTCTTTATAGATTTCCTGTAGCATTTTGGAGCTAGGAATCTGCTGAAGATAAGAAGTGAGAATGTTGCTGTTAGTGGGTGTCACAAAGTGCTTTGGAGCCTAACTGGAACACTGATCTCATTTTTGGGGTCTGCTTTTACAACACTCTCTTAATCTGGCTAAATTCCATTTGGATGGATCTAAGATGACTTTGCCTCCTGTTCTGTAGCAAATAATATTATGGTGAAGTCCTAGTGTATTGAATAATATTGTTGTTCTTTCTCTAAATTAAGTGAAATAGATGAAGAGTGACTAAGCTCAATCTTGAAAGTCTTAGGACAGGTTTCTTAGGTAACCGCTCCTATGTATAGTAATTTGCGATTAACTTTGGATAATTCAAATTGTATGGTGAATTCAAAGGGCCATACTCATAAAGACTATGCAGCATAGTTGAATTAACACTGGCTCTCTGTGTCAGAGGGATGGTGGATAAGGAGATTGGATCAGGTGTCATCTCATTAATCATGTAGGCTAGCACTTCCTCTGCAGCATAAGGTCTTAGAGAGTTGTCCCCAGTACCGAGAACTTAAGTGACTTGCCCAGAGTCAAACAGCCAGCATGGGTCAGATGCTGGACTTGAAATCCACTTTTGAGACTGGCTGTCATTTCACTATGGTGGGCTGTCTCTTAGAGGATTCCTGGTGTGACCTTGAGTAGCTTGTTTAATCTCACTGGACCTCAGTTTTCTTGTCTTGTGAAACAGTGGCTGGGACTCTAGATAGCCTCTGATGTGTCCCATTGGGGTTGACTGAAATGTAAGTAGTGATAATGTGTTATGTTCTTAACAATTGGTTTCAGAGTCGTGTGTCTTGTTTTTTGTTCGTGTATTTTTGGATTTGCCTTTGATAGCTGTGTGCTCTTGACCTGACACCGATGCATGTTTTGGCAGAACCTGAGTTGTTCTTCATGTCTAAGGTGTATGTTTGCTTTAATGTGTGTTCCAGCGGCGAGTGGAGCAGCCGCTGTATGGTCTAGATGGCAGTGCTGCAAAGGAAGCACAGGAAGAACACTCGGCTCTGCCAACCCTGATGTCGGTGATGCTGGCAAAACCTCGGCTTGACACTGAGCAGCTGGCACAGCGGGGAGCCGGCCTCTGCTTCACTTTTGTCTCGGTGAGCAGTAAACCTGAGCTCGTGTCTGTCCTTACAAGTTATAGTCTACAAATTTATATATGATATGATAATTTATATAAAATTTACATGTGTAAATATGCTAAATATATTTCAATTATTTTCTGAAGGAGTATTATTCATTCCCACTGTTTCTTTTAGTCAGCACTCATGCATTTGTTTCTTTCAGATCTTTAAATACCTCCAAATTAAGTCGTAGTACCTCCTGAGAAGGGGAATGTATTAAGTTTTATTTTTTTGGTAGGCGACCCTCATAAAGTGAAACAGTGAGAATGAAGCAATCCCTTTACAGTGAACAATTTTTTATACTTTTAAAAATTTCTAAACCTCAATCTACTTATTTCAAGCATATTTGCCAGAACAAATCAATACAGTACAACTATATAGTACAATAGTACAAGTTTTTGTCCATGAATCAGTGTTTAGATGTATACTATTTGGCAAGTAAATGAGTTAGAACTTCATTTACAACTTCAGAAAGGTTACTAGCTAGGCATGCAGGTGACAGAGTCCCTAGAGTGCTGGACTTGAGAGTTAGGAAGACCTAGGTTTAAATCCTTCCTCACACATATACTAGCTATGTAACCCTAAGCAAATGATTTAACCTCTCTCAACCTCAATTTCCTTGTCCGTAAAATAATGATGATAATAATAGCACCTACCTAGTAGGGTTGTTTGGAAGATCAAATGAGGGGAAAAACCAAAACTCCAATTTGTCCAAAAGACAACTGTTCCATTAGTCATTTGGGCTCTAATTTATTGATCGAACTTATTTATTTGTAATACTGACTGTGCTGACTGTAGCTTTTCCTTATTTGTATGCTTAGAATGAAATAATTATTTAAAATGTTTCAAAGTTGTTACTTTCATTATCTAAAACAATAACATATCCTTTGCCACTATCTTACAGAATCTTAAGTTTTTGAATTTGAAAGATCTTCGGTATCCTTTAGTCTAACCTCTTTAAGTTGGTTATGGCAAAATGATCTTTTCTTTATGCCATTGGGGGAAAAATTTCTTAAAAAAAAGTAGGGCTGATACTGCAGGTGAACTGTCATCTCTTCTACTTTCTTCTTTGCCTCTCTCCACACCTCAGACCAAGTACCTTTATGTTCACCTTCGTAGCAGGTCAGCCACTCCTTTTCCTCTCCTTTTCCCCTGTAGCTGGAATCTAGTAGTTTTGAGTTTGTTTCCCCCTCTAGGATTTTAGGGAGGTCAGAAATACACTGTGTAGTGTGCTGGATTTGAAGTCAGTGAACTTAGATCCAGATCCTGGCTATGCCATCCATGTGACTGTGGGCAAAGTTTCTTAACTAGGGTCTTAAACGAGAAAGTTAGACTAGATTACTTTTAAGGACCCTTTCTGTTCTAAATCTTTGATTCCGCAAGTCTTTGTACAAGGGTGTTTTATAATCCCATCTATTCCTAAATTCCAACCCTCCAAAAGTTTACCCAGTAGGAAAGTCCCTTAATTTTATTTATTCATGCCCATGTATTTTCTACCATTATGATACCTCTACCACCACCCAAATCCCACTTCCTTCTCCCCACTCCCACCCACGGCCAGGGCCAGGGACTATTCCATATTTGTCTTAGTCACTTTAGCACCAAGCACAGTTCTTTGTACACAATAGGTGCTTAATTACATTTTTTTTAACTGAATTGACCCTCATCATGGAGAAAACTTGCTTCTTTTCTTTCTGCTCGTTTCTTCTTTGCCTTTTAGGAGCTCATGCTCTATTTTTTTTTAAATAGTATTTTATTTTTTTCCTCAGATACATGTCAAATTTTTTAGCATTCAGTTTTACAAGATTTTGAGTTCCACATATTTCTCTCTCCCTCTGTTACCTCCCCTCTTCTGAAAATGATAGGCAGTTTGATATAGTTTATGCATGTTCTATCCTGTAAAAATATTTCCATCGTAGTCACAGTTATGAAAGAAGAAACAGATCAAGGGGGGAAAAACCATGAGAAAGAAAAAGGTAAATGAAAAAGTTACGCTTCAACCTGAGTTCAGAGTCCTTCACTTCTTTATCTGGATATTGATAGCCTTTTCCTTTGTGAGTCCTTTGTAATTTGTCTTGGATCAGCTCATGCTCTTTTACATAACTAAACCTAATATTAGAATGATTATAGAAAGGGCCATAGAAAGTATTTGTGTTTACAGTTTTGTTAACAAACTAACAATTTAAAGGTTCTTTATGAATGGCAATAACATGATTTCATTTTCTAGAAGCAAGTTTACTGGAGGGTAACTGTAGATTTTGTTGGTTGGGGAAAACATTTATTAGGATGCAGGATAATGAATTTTGCAGACAGTTGGGGCTGACACTAAGACTCAGGAGCAAGCCAGAGATCTGGGAAAAGATGTTAGCATTGAAGAAGGAAGTAATAGAAGAACAAAAAATACAGTGCTTTGCTTTTCATTGTTTTGGCTCCTGAAATCTACATTTCCTGTTTCCTTTCTCTTCAGTTGAGGGGATTAATTTAAAAATCTAAAGATTTTGCTTGAATGGACCCATTTTATTTTTTTACATAATAGACATTTCCTTTTAATTTTAATTTTATTGTAACATCTGTCTTTTAAGATTTTGAGTTTCGAATTCTCTTTCTTCCTCCTCTCCCCCCTCCTTGAGAAGGCAAGTAATTTGATACATATTACATGTGCAACCACGCAAAACAATAATAGACATTTCCTAATAAAAACCCCTGATATGTTCTATCATCTTCCTCCTTCCCCACTCTCCCATTATAGTTTCTGGAAAAAAAAACAAAAATAAGGCGTGTAAAACCTCATAGCCCAAGGAGACCCTGCCATTTTGCTTGTCCTTTCCTACTTCAGACACCCATGTTCCACTTCTAGTTCCTGGCACAAATTTGTTGTCTTCACTCTGGCAAAACAATGTGAAACAATCATTGAACCAAGAGAAACTTTTTCAGGCATAAGAACATACTGATGGGAAACCAGATACCCAGAGAAAGAAGGTTGTTTATAGACTAGCTGTAGGAGATGACAAATTTTATTTTTCCCTTAAAGAAACTGGGAATAAATTATCTATTTTTTGAGAATTGAATGTTTACTAATCAGGGAATAGTGAGTGAATGAGTGAATGAGAACAGCTACAAAATTCAGATCTCTGTCAGCGAACCTTTTCAGTGTGATGGGTCCTAATGAGACAAAATAGGTAAAACTTTAAAAAAAACTTTTAAATAAAGTGTTCTGTTTATACATCTGAAGATTTGAAACAAAGGTTAATAAAGTCTTTCTTTAGTTAAAAAAAAAAGCACAAAGAGAGAGCTTTTTGGGTATAAGGCTGGGTTATCTGATTGCCAGCCACTCCAGGCAACCAAGTATACCTGCTCATTAGGATTCTTGCCAATTTTATTCAGTATTGCTGAAAACTAGAACTAAAATGAGCTGCATTATTTTTAATGCTTTTTTGTGCGTTTTGTGCTTTTTATGCTTTTCAACGTGCTTTCACTTGGTATTTCTTGGGTGAGTTTTTACTGGCCCAAAGTAGTTTCTTTCGACTGTGAGCATAATGAGTAGAGCACTGGACTTGAAGTCAGGAAAACTTGGTTAGATTATTGCCTCAGACACTGATATTGTAACTGTGGACAAGTGCTTTTAACCTCTCTGAGCAGGTTTCCTTTATTTAAAATGAGGATAATAATGTGTTGCATCTGCCTCTTGGGATTATGGTGATCAGGTATATAAAGGGCACATATAAAGAGATAGGTGTAGAAAATATTTTGCAAACTTTAAGGAGATTAGTGTCAGATAATTATATAATAGTCTCACTTTTTAATTTTTCTCACTTCTGCTTTCCACCTCCCATTCCTGGAATTTTCTTAGACATAGTTTTCATTGATTCCATAGTCATTTCTCAAATGTCAGCAATACTGAGGACTGAAAGAGGAGTAAAATTCTCTGAGTTGTTGGAATAACTGTCACAAAATCCATGTACTTTAGAAAGAGATCTTTAGATAGTCATTTGGAGTTTATTGACTTATTTTTTTAACAGTCCTAAAGCAGTTGTAAAATCTCTACTTATCTACTTTTCCAAACTACATTAGATTAGATAGGAGAGAGATGAGACATTCGTTGATGGTAGAAATGACAGGTAACAGGAAGGGATAGAAAAACTAATATTATAGCAGAGGATAATAGTTGATATTCTTAGTCTTGACCCAAAGTCATCAAGAAAAAGTAAAGCCATATTTATTATGCTCTGTTTCACAATGTGTATATGTTTTATTTAAAATACTTAAAATAGAAGTTTTAATATTCCTTACCCCACATCTCTAATGAGTCTGTGCTCTGTGTGTGTGTGTGTGTGTGTGTGTGTGTGTGTGTGTAGAGAATTTTTTTTCTTTAAATTTATTTATTTTTAGTTTTCAACATTCACTTTTTAAAAAAAAATTATTTTTTATTTTGAATTTACAACACTCAGTTCGACAAGTTTTTGGGTTCCAATTTTTCTTACCCTCTCTCTCCTCCCTTCTTCCCTGCAAGACGGCATGCAATCCAGTGTAGGTTCTACATATACCTTCACATCGAACTTATTTTATTTACATGATAGTCCAGTTCAGCATTCACTTTTATAAGATTTTCAGTTCTAAATATTTCCTCCTTCCCTCCCCTGCAAGATGGTATGCAATCTGATATACATGTATGATAATATTATTTCCACATTAGTCATGTTGTAAAAGAAAAATTAGAACAAAGGGGAAAAATCACGAGAAAGAAAAAAAAACAGAGAAAATAGTATGCTTCCGTCAGCATTCAGACTCCATACTTCTTTCTCTAGATGTGGATAGCATTTTCCATCATGAGTCTTTTGGAATTGTCTTAGATCATTGCATTGCTCAGAAGAACTAAGTCTAACAAAGTCAGTCATTGAACAGTGTTGCTGTTACTGTGTACAATGTTCTTCTGGTTCTGCTTACTTCACTCAGCATCAATTCATACAAGTCTTTCCAGGTTCTTCTGAAATATGCCTGCTTACTATTTCTTATGGAACAATAGTATTCCATTATATTCATATCACACAACTTGTTCAGACACTCTCAAATTGATGGGCATCCCCTCAATTTCCAATTCTTTGCTACTACAAAAAAAGCTGCTATAAATACTTTTGTACATGTGGGTCCTTTTCCCTTTTTTATGATCTCTTTGGGATACGTACCTAATAGTAGTATTGCTGGATCAAAAGGTATATGCATAGTTTATAGCCCTTTGGGCATAGTTCCAAATTGCTCTCCAGAATGGTTGGATCATCTCACAACTCCACCAACAATGCATCAGTGTTCCAATTTTCCCACATTTTTAGAGAGAGATTTTTAAAGGTCACTTTGGGAGTTAGATGGATTGCATATGTGCTTTAGTGATGAAGTTTTTGAACTATTTCATAAAGTGCTTTATAAATCCTAAAAAGTTACAAACAGTAAGTTATAGTATTAGAAGTACATTGACAGCTGAGTGTTCATGGGTGATCTTTACCCACTTGATGTGTTGATGATTACTAAGTTAAATGTCTCAGATTTAATTCACAGGATTTAGAACTGGACCTTAGAGATCACCTTGTCTAGTTTAGATTTTTCTTGTAAATGAATTATTTTTGTGATGGGGGGAGAAAACACTGGAATAATTAAAATCCTATCCTGGCAACATGGTGTATACTTTAACTTGTGTATTGATAATGATAACTCCCCACTTACGTTTAAAAAGTTGCATTCTTGTTAGTCTTTGGAGGAAAATTTGAAACCTTCTGGTAACTGGTCTTGTGTCTTATTACAGGCTCAGCAAGGCAGCCCTTCTTCTACTGGATCTGGCAACACAGAGCATTCCTGCAGTTCCCAAAAACAGATTTCCATACAGCACAAACAGACGCAGGTATAGTGTGATAAAGAGTGCAAGAAACAACTCACTTAGGAACGTATCATACCACAGATAATACACGTTATTTCTCAGTTTTTGATACCAGCACTCTATTTTCTGAGGGAAAACATTCTGTAGTGTTCTGTTTTTTTTCCTCTGTTTATTAACTTCATATCTTGCTAAGAAAGAAAATTGAAATGTTTTACCTTGTGTGTGAATTAGGTACTTTGGGAGCTATTTTAACTCTGAGGGTATTTGTCATTTTAGTACTTTGGAATAGAAAATTTTATGCAACTCAGTACCTTTTAAAAGTTATGGTGCTACCAGAAGCAAATTTTTAAGTTCAGAATTCCCATACTTATCTAGCAGGACCTTTCTTTTTTTTTTTTCTAGAATATCAGTGAACCAACATATTTATATTGCCTATTTTAAATACCCCATAAGGAATTTTAATTCAGGTAGCTTTATATCTCCTTAAGGTCCAGAGTTGGAAATGAGTTTCATAGGATTTTAAAATTTAGAAGCCAGAAAGGACTGTAAGATCATCTAGTTCCACTCCCAAATTTCATGGTCACCTAAATACAAAAAACTCCGTTGGGTGTATTGACTCCATTTCGCAGTATTCTGTTGGCAGGATAAATGAGAGACAAGTGATTCTTTCAATCTAATTTAGTACTGTTGTCTTTAGGACAATGTACTTGGCATTCTGGGAGTGTATATAACATTTCAGAAGCCATGTTCTCCATAGAAGAAGATTCTCCCCCCAGTTCTATGGAGTCTGTATTTTAGGTCTGTTCTTCTGCTTGCTTCTTTGTTCCCACTAGGTGGCATGTTTGTTCTTTATAGGACATTTCTTATATGAAGTCCAGTTCTAATCAAACTGGCTCATTTCTGGAGTGTTGTATTTCTATATTTTTCACATATTCCATTGGCACATCACCCCTGGTTTCTCAGATGCCAAATGGTTTGTGAATTGATATATTTGAATCTAGGGTTAGCATTTTTAAAAATGCAGATGTAGAGTCTTATTGACCATATTTATGAGAAATAGTTAAGGATTAAAGAATGAGCTAGGTGAAAGGGATATTAATTTCCTTAAGGCATACGATTATGGCTCATTTACATATGCTAATACTATAGAATCTTAGATCATAAGGGCAAAAGGTTAAAGCTTTGCGTCTGTATAGATGTGACATTCTTAGAGTGTAACTCTTTTTGTTTTGTTTTTTCTTACTACAGTCTGACCTCACGATAGAAAAAATATCCGCATTAGAAAACAGTAAGAATTCTGATCTGGAGAAGAAGGAGGGGAGGATAGACGATTTATTGAGAGTGAGTGTTGAATTACATTTGTTTGAAATAAGAACATGAATGCATAATAAGCATAGATTTTAATATTTGGAGCATCTGAAGCATAGCATCAAATTATATTAGGGGTTCTTAACCTTTTTTGTGTTATGAATCCTTCTGGCAGTCTCTGGTGAAGCCAATGGACTCCTCAGAATAAAGTTTTTAAATTCATAAGATCACAGTGGAAACCAGTTATACTGAAATGCATTTATCAAAATTTTTTTTTAAAAAGCTAATAGACTGTAGGTTAAGCAACCCCGAATTAAATAATATATGTAATATACTGTCTTAACTTCTCTGTAAACTTTGAAGTACTCTACAAATGAGAACCATTGATTATTCTTTACAACATTTACTACCTGTGTGATTAAACTCCCTCTGCCTCAGTTGTAAAACTGAGGGGGGATTGGACTAGATGACCTGTGAGTTCTTTTCCAGCTCTAAATCTATCATCCTCAAGTCCTATTCTGATACCTCATCATGGTGTGAAAGTGATCTTGTACTCTTGAAGGCTATGCCAGTAGAGTAGAAGCTCTGCTAAAGGCTATCACGTTGGAGAGGATTAAGAGCATAGATGTAGCAGTGGACTCAATCATCTGAGGACCAGCCTAGCTAAGCTTAGCTAGGCTTATCAATAGGGGTTTGGTCAGCCACCAGATGTTAATTTTTTTTGACCGCAGAAACTTGCGAAAATGTCTACTAAAGCATAGAGGGATTGTGACCTACATGGGTGAAGGGAATAGCCATGTCAGTGAAGCCACAGATTTTTTGAAATATTGAAGAATTGTGTGAGTTATATAAAAGTGAACTAAAAAAGTATTTTGAGGAGCCAAGTGACAAGATCTCTAACGGTTCTTTCCAGCTTCTGTGGCTTATAGAAAGGTAAATAATTTGTATTTGAGTATTCTGTGTTAGTCTGTTGTTGGATTTTGGAAGTAGACAATTTAAAGAGTAGCATTATTTGAGGCATTACTTATTTCTAAGCACTTTCTTCAGTTGCGGTGCCTCATGTTTAATTTGATGCAGCAATGCCCTTATTCACGTGGGTAATTTATTTTGATGACAACAGTTCATCTGTTATTTCTTGTACCATAAGACTTGTACATATTCTCCTGTAACTCTCCAGTGATGAGCCTATCTATACCCACTGTGCTGGGGGGAGGAAGAGAGTCTTCCTTTAGTTTTTTTTTTAATTATATAGATATTAGTGGAACAATGAGGCTGTCTATTATCCCTAACCACTTGACTGGTCTTCCTTCTTTTTTGGACCTACATCTATCAGATGACATCATTTGTACCCCTTGTCTTGAATAATTCTTTGTTGCTACTGTATTGTTGCCTACTCATACTTAATATGCACTTACTTCTCTATTGTCTTTGGTTGCTTCACAATTTTGATTCTTCATAAAACTAAGGTATTCCATGACTTTCCAATGCAGTATCATATGAAAAAAATGTTTATGCTGAAAAAATAAGCCTTTGTTTTAGGTAGAAGTTTGTGGCCATTAAAAAGCAGTGTGTGGTTTACTAAAGACATTTCTCTTTTTCCCTTCCTTTTGTACCACTCCATTTTTCAAGTGTGGCCAAATTTCTTTCAGTGATTATCATTCTCATTTAGGAAGCTTTACAGTGGCTTTGTGTAGCCAGTCATCTGCAAACAAGAGCATCACAAAGTCTTGTATTCTCTGTTCCTTTTGGTCAGTTGTATGATGGCAAAGATACGTTCTGCTATAGAGTGCCATTTGTGAAAACCTACTTGTTCCCTTTTTATACCATCATCAGGTGTGTCTTGGGTGCATGTATAGGTTATGTTCATAAAAACATTTTGTAGAGATGGGAAAAGTAGATATGTTAATCAGTAGCTATTATTAATAGTTTGGATCACTACAGACAAGAAAAAAACCTTTGACCTTGTTACCCAAAAAATTGATGGTCAAGAGTTGGTTATAAAAAACCCTTACAGAGTTCCATTTTTTTTTCTTGTTTGTTCTTCTTTCGTTTTCTTCCTTAAATGTTCTTGGAATGAGTTGGTTAAGTTGGCTCTCTATGCCAGGCTTTCTTTAAACTTGTTTTTTTTTCCTCTACTGTTTCTTGATAGTTTAAAGTAATATGCTGCTCATCATCTTCCACAGTTCTTATCTTTTAAGATCTTACAAGTAAATTTATTCTCTGAAATGTTGTCATTGGTTGCCATATCTCTCTGTCAAGAAAATCAAGCATTTTTGTTGACCGAATATGTTTCTAAGGTCTTTTGGTCTCCTTGTTGTGGTGATTATGTTAATTTAAACTTTCTTTGGTGTCAACAACTTGTTTCACTGTATCAGAGTGAAGTTTGCTCAGTTTCGTGGCCTATCTTCATCTTTTTTTTCTTATAGTTTGATATTGGTTTTGGTCTTTAACAAACCTGACTGTACATAGCCAGTTGATTTGGGAGTGACACATTGGTAACTAGTCATTTTCCTGTCATAATCAATTTAAATTTTCATATTTGGTAATTGCCATCATTTTGTGGTAGTTTCTGATTCTCTTCTCAGAAACAATAGTCTTGATTATAGGTATGAGTCTTTGTGTGGTTGACAGACCTTTTGGTTTTTACTCTCCTGAACTGTGTTTTCAAACATAATTTACACCAATCTTGCTCTATGCTAATATTGATGTTACTGAGAGTCTTTCAGAGTTCTTCATAAAATTTATCTACCTTCACATTCTCTCCAAAAGATATTGGTCCACAAACCACAATTATTTTCATTGTGGTCTTTTTTACAAATGCTTAGCTGAAGTAAGTGATAACCAAATATCCCAATAAATTATATTTCTTGTTGCATTTGGATACAATAAAACCAACTCTGTCTGCCTGTCTTATGAAGAATCTGTGACCTACTCTCACTTAGCTGCAACTTCCTTTAGGGTGGTGTTTCATTTACAGCAAGAATGTCAAAATAGATTTGATTCACGTCTTCTAGTAGAGTGTCTGCTCTCTGGCCATTAGACAAAGATTTCTCATTTAGAATATGAAGAGCTGAATTACTGCTGCTAGATGATCTAAAAGTCATGGCTCTTAACACCTTTTACTCCCATTTCTGTCATAGTCACCACAGAAGTGGAATGCCTAATATAATGAAATTTCTGTGTTCAGAGTAGTACCAGAGAAGAAGACTTTGAAATGGCCTATCATTATGCAGCAATCATTGTGATTGCATATAAAATAAATTTTCCTTTTGTCTTCAAAAGAACTTTGTTGTTAATATTTCTATATTTTTATTACAGTTTTACTGAGACTCTTTTAGACCCAAGTCCCCATTTTGGGCCATTTTGAAACTTTTATGCCTGATGTATGTAGGCTTGCTGTCTCCCAAACAAAGGTTGAAGGGGAAAAAAAAACCCACAAAAAACTAGAAAGCCAGGAATGAAAAATACATGAACTGTTGTTTTTAAGATATTTTAGAACAAATCACAGTTTGAGGTAACTAACTAGTTTTTTTTTAAAGGTAAAAAGGTAAAAAACAAAAAATAATATTCTGTAGTTCATAACTGTACTATAAATGTTATGAGGAAAGATTTACTTAGACCTATTGACACAGACAAGTGAGCTAGTCATACATTTCTAAGCCACACTGAGAACCTAAGCCAAGGTTATAATATCTATCTTAAATGTGTTTCAAAGACATTTTTGAAATTTTTTTTGTTGCTAATCTTTATGACCAGGAACTAAACAGTCTAGAGTTAGAAATCTTGTTTGTAGACTTTTAGCGCGCCCCCACTGCCAATAAAGAGTTTTGAAAGATGTTTGTTTTAAAAAAAAATTAGGTTATGTTAGTATTTGATTAGTAGAACATCTCAAAAGAATGTACACTTTAATATGAGTGAGTTTGGATTTGTATAAGCATTTTTGATCATTGATTATAGGTCAACCTTTTCATCTATATTCTACTAAAAAGATGAGTTATATATATTCCATATTTTAACTAAATCAAGACATGGTAGTATGAGGAAAAATGATAGGGTGAAATTGTGGTTAAATTTGTTGGGACTGGCTGAAATCACTCTCTTATGGAAGTGGGAGCCTCTTTACACGGATTTGAAAACTGAACCAATGGAAGCTTAGGTTATTCCGAAAAGACACATAGTACTACATATTTTTTGGAGTATGTTTATTTACACTATCATTTAATTTAGGGCTACCAATTTTGATATAATCCTATAATTTTCATTATATTAAAAATTAATACCCAGAAAGATCTCACTGTCAGAATTTCTGACTTTGTAAAATACTAGAATTGCTTTAGGTTTTGCTGATTGCTTCCTTTCTCTCTAGTAGTAGGAGGCTTGAATTTTTCAGAATTTTTACCTCATTACACAAGCTTTTAATCAGGCAGAATAAGTATAGTCTAGCATTCATTCCTGAAGCAAGGACCAAGGAAGTTGTGGGAATATTGTGCATTGATCCTTTTTAGTGGTGATCACATAGTGGAATGATTTGCCATAGGAATGCCTTACTTTTGTTTTAGGGCAGTTAATTTAAATTCCTGTTGTATTTCTTTTGGAAATGGGAATGAAAGAGAGAAATAATCATTGTCATACATTATAAGGAATATCTTTTTTACTATTTGATAACTCTTCTAAGAATCTATGTTTTTGATGCCTTTTCAAGCTGAATAACATTTTAAAATAGAAACTACAAGCAAGAATTTTTCTGTGTTTTTTTTTAACATTTAGGCAAATGAGATGAAATAGAAATTTTAGAGTTCAGGTAGTTATTGGGAGGAACAGTATTTGTTCTAATGACAGTCAGTATTTAACCTATTTTCTGGTCAGTTTGACCTAAAGAGGTAAGTGAACTTATTTTAGCTCCCCACTTCAGACTTGATTTGTTTTTGATTTAGCTTTTAGAGAATTAACTTAAGAGTAATTAACTACCTTTATTTGTTTTCCTCATTGAAGGCAAACTGTGATTTAAGACGGCAAATTGATGAACAACAAAAGATGCTAGAGAAATACAAGGAACGGTTGAATAGATGTGTGACAATGAGTAAGAAACTCCTTATAGAAAAGGTTAGTAACCTGTTTGTATTTAAAGCCATTTAATAGAGTGTAGGGGATGGGGTGAGGGAGGGCTTTTGGAGATTTGAGTTAGAATTTGTTCTCTGAGTACTGAACCAGTGTGTCAGTATATACTCAGGGAATATACTTGCATGGTGAAAAAGGGACAAACTGTTGTGGCTGAATTTTTTAAGAGATTTTTAGGCATATTACTTGTATTTTTATTGACTACATTTCCACTTATATCCTCTCTCCTAGATAGCCATCCCTTATGATAATGAATTTTTTTTTATAGTCCCAAATGAATCTTTAGCATTTTGATATATACTCTGTTCTTTTGTATGTAATCATTGTACAAAAGTTTTTGTTGTCTTCTGTGTTCCATGTGGCATAAGGAATAGTTTCTGCATATGCTGACGTGTAAATAAAGTGATGTGTGCCTGTTTTTATTCTAGAATACTTGGAATAGCAAAAGAAATTAACTCCAATTTATGCTAGTAGCTTTGGAAATGTAATCTTAATGGTCTTCAGTGTCAGTAACCTAAAAGTTCATTTTCCCATGAAGTTGTTGCAAGTAAACTAAAGAAAGTTTTGAAGCTAAATAAGATGTTGGCATTGTTACTGATGCTTAACTTAAGTTTTTTAAAAAGATAGTACCAAGTGAAGGGATACTGATAAAAGACTATGAAGATGATAATTTTACCTGGAGGGGGTGAGAGGGTGGGGAACTAGGAGTGGGTTTGGTAAAAGCTGTTTTAGCCCTTGATTATAGTAAAATACATGCTCCTTAAGATCCCTTTTTTTTGGTATCTTTTTTCTTTTTCTATCTTTGGTGTATAGCACAGTCCCTTGTATATAGTAATAAATGCTTATTGAAGTAATAAATGATTTAGTAATTAGTTTTAAAGGGTAAACATAATACTTTGTCCAGGAGGTTATGCAGTTACTCATTTATTTAGCATTTTACTTTCATGTGAGGGTGAAAATTTCGAGAAATTAAAAATGTATCCTATCATGTGGCCCAGGGTCAGTTGAGAATTAACCTCTTGTCTATAATTATTAATTATTAACCTATAATATCATGACAACTGATCATCATAAAAGTTCTCTGACTAAAGGATAGGTCAACTCTTACTTATAGAGTCAGGGAAACCGATAATACTTAGAGCAATCTTAAAAACCATTTTCTGCTTTTATACATACATGCATACATACACACACACATATGGCACTAAGTTGGTTCATTATGATATGAAGAGATGACCTATATGTGACATCAGTTGAGAATAGTCTCATTGTTCAGGACCGTCAGTAACATAGTGGCAGCCGATCGTCATAGTGTTTAGAGAAAGGCCACATTTTTTTCTCAACTGAGACAAGGAAATTTCAAAGTTTAAGAAAGTTTTAAAACACATTTCTGTTATTTTTATATTAAGAGACTGAATTGAGGCTTGGAGATGTGAAAAAATATAATATGTACCTGATGTAAGAATATATAAATGAATAGTTATGTATTGATAGATGTTATTAATATATTGATTATAATGTAAATATAAAATATCAGCACCCAAAGGCTTTAATAGGTTAGCTAAGAAAGTAGTGTGTGTATGTGTGTATAGGCATACATACCTATGAGTGAGAGTTATTCAAAATGGTATTGCAAGAACATTAATCTGGAAACCGTCTTTAGGGTAGATTGAAATAAAAAGAAGCTATGGTCAAAGCAACAAGTTGAGCGATTATTGTAGTAATTTAGGTATCTAGGGAAAATGACCAAGACTAAATGGTGAAAGTGAAAATAGAAAGGGAAAGAGTTCTATCCAAACAGTCCACCTACATGGAGGCAGAAAAATTGGAAATTTTACATGCCCGAATAATGATTAAGAAATGAAAGACTATATTAAGTGATTACATCTATTGCAGAACTGCACGAAAAGTAAGCCATCAGCTCACCAGAAGTAGGAACCGGAGCCACCAAGAAAGCCACTACTAACGTGGAAAAACAAACTGGCAGCCTCCCAGTGTGTGTACTCTACAGGGCTCTGTATTGGAGGCAGTGAGAGTTGAGACTTCCACTAGAAAGACCTGGAGTGGACCAGAACTCATGGTATCAGACTTGAAAATCACCTGTGAGATCATAGCACTCCTTACTTTGGGGTACCTCAGGGACTCCTGGCACTTTGAATCTCAAAGATCCAAGAGGCCATAACTCTAGAATGTGGAAGTCAGTATCAGAATCTTTGTGACTCAGGTTGAAACCAGGCAGGACAAAGTTCTCCACAGGGGGCAAAAAGTGGCCCTGTCACAGCTTAGAAACTGAGACTGAAAAGATGAATAAACTGGGGAAAAAAACCCACTGATTACTGTAAGAATTAATTGTTTCAGAAATCACCAAAATTTGTCCTGAAAGCATTACTATAACAACTGTAAATAGAGACTTGGAGAAAAAAAAAATTGATGTTCCACAAAGACTACCTAGAAGAAATGAAGCATGACGTTTAAAAAACAAAACAAATTTTGGAGGAGTTGAAAGTAGCATGAACAGCTTAGAAAGGAAAATACTAAGCTGTATTCAAATAATAGATTCCCCTGGAAATCAGAGTAAACCAAGCAGAAATCATTAACTCCATGAAATAGAATACTAGAATAAATTCAAAAGATTAAAAAATTTATCATGTTATGTAATGAATATTTTAAAAATTCATTTGGAAAATAGATAACTTTAAGAAATCACTGGACTTTTAAAAAACTGAAGTGTTTTTTTAAAATAGTAAAACAGTATTTATAGATGTTTACCACTCTGTGGGAGGTATCTTTTGACAAAGTAAAACTAACAATATAGAAATATGATCTGAAAAATTATGTAGTTGGTCCACATCTTTATCACTTCTACCTCTCTACTTAGAAAAAATAAAAGGAAAGCAAAAAACCCCTATTTTCTCTCCTTCCCACCTCCAACTCTGTTAAAAAAAATTCCTCAGAGACTTATTAGCTGCATGGCCTCAGCAAGTCACTTAATCTCTGTCTGTCTCAGTTTTCTTAACTGTGGAATGGGGATCTTAATAGCATCTATCTCCCAGGGTGATTGTGAAGGTCACCTGAGGTAATTATTTATAAAAGTGCTTAGCAAAGTACCTGTCACATAGTAGATGTTTAATAAATGCTTGTTTCTTTTCCCCATTCTCTTTCCTTCTTTTAATTATTTCGCATTAGATTGTTTTGCCTCCATATGAATTTCATTGGTCTACCTATAAACCATGATTTAAAAATAGGCCTGGGCACTTTATTTCAAGAAATAATGAATGAATATTGCCAGATATATTAGAATCATAGGGAAAAGTAAAAATAGAATCTGCTGAAAAGAATTCCAGGAATGTCAGCCAGAGCTCCCATATCAAAAAAGAAATACAGTACAAGCATCCTGAAATAAGCATTTAAGGCTCCAAGAAACTGTAGTGTTCATCATAGGAGAGTTGGTAGCTTCTACTAAAAATGAGAGGAGATCATAGATACAATATTCCAAAAACCTAAAGATATAGGAATAGAACCAAGAATAATAATTTTAAAAACTAGATATTATTCTACAATGAAAAAACAGTCCTTTAGTGGAATACAAGACCTTACAGCATTTCTGATTCAAAGACCAGAGCTGAAGAGGAACTTTGAAATGCAAACATAGAAGGTTAAGAGAAACTTGGAAAAAGTAAATTCATTTGAACACTTGGTTAAGGTTATAAAACAATGTCGTAAGGGAGAGAAGAAACAAATATCTTTTCAGAATCTTAATGTTTTCAATGGGTATTAAAAAACTTAAATAAGAAAAATGGAGGATCTAGAAATACATTGGTTTTGTTCTAAGGGTTTTGAGGGGTAAAAGAAGGGAGGGTAAAAGGAATACGCTAGTATAGAAAGGAAGAAGAAAAGATGGAACTTGCTATTTCTCATAATTGTGGTGCATGACCAAAAGGAATATATACAAATATGGAGGGAGGTTAAGGGTGACCATGAATCAAATGACCTTTACTCTTAGTTGAAATGGACAAAGGAAGGTTGAACATATTTTGCACTCACACATGCATCATACATAATGAATTTGTTTGTAAAAATGTATCCAACATTTCTGATAAATAAGTAGAAGTTGATAAGGAAAGGAAAGAGAAGCAAAATGAACTTCCTGATCCTGAAAAGGTGATTAAAAGGAAAGGAAACAAAAACAACAACAAAGAATAAGCAGTCATAGTGCAATATCAATTGGAGATGACTGAACAAATTATAGTATATCAGTGTGGTGGGGTTTTAATATGCTGGAGGAAATGTCAAAAGATGATTTCAAAGAATCTAAGGTAGTATAAGTTGATGCACTGTGAAGTGAGAAAAACCCAGGAGAACAATTTTTACATGAACAGCAAGATTGTAAAGAAAAACAACTTGGAGGGGCCGCTAGGTGGCACAGTGAGTAGAGCACCAGCCCTGGAATCAGGAGGACCTGAGTTCAAATGTGGCCTCAGACACTTAACATACTTACTAGCTGTGAGACCTTGGGCAAGTCACTTAACCCCAATTGCTTTCCCCTTTGCACCCCCCCCCAAAAAAAATTTAGAAAAAGAAAAGAAAAACAACTTTGAATGGTTTATGAACTCTGATGAAAGCAGTGAACAAACCCACTTCCTAACAGAGAGGTGATAGATTCAAAGTACAGAAGGAGGCATACATTTTCATACATGACCACTGTGTGATGGATTTAGTTTGCATATTTTTTATGAGTTCTCTCCTCCCTTTATTTTTAGTGGGAGTGAGGAGAAAGACCGAGCATTAGCATTAATGTTGCTAAAAAAGAGGGCCATTAGGAAGTTTTTTTAAATGCACGTTAGAGAGTAGAAGGAAGTTCAGAAGTGTGTGGGATGAAAGACCCTCACCAATTAAATTTATAATAAGGATTCATCTCAGGGTGGGAACAGAAATAAATTTTATTCAATTCTCGAGAATAGGGCATCCTCTGCTAGAACTGATCTAGCAAGGGAGAGGCTTTACAAGGGGCAAAGCACCCATAATTATACCTAACACGAGAATTCCCGCCCACCTCTGACCCTTTTCACCATTGGCTGGGAGGTGGGCTTACAACCTGAGCACAAAAGCTAGACAAAGAACTGGGAAATTGAGGCACAAAAACTCCAATTCGCATTCCTTTAGTTAATGATTACAACTGAAGTGACATCTATAAATCTAAAGAAGGAGAATAGGATAAGGGGAGGGGGAGACCCTCTCCATTCTTCTACAGTACTTTTACAGTAAGGGAAAGCAGGTCACAGTGACCCTATCCTTACTGAGCAAATCTTTAAAGCAGAACCAGAAGAAAGAACAAAAAGTTGCAGGGTAAATTTTCCCAGAGGCTGAGCCATCAGACTCTCATGGCCTCAGAATTTTTTTTCACTTCCCTATTTCCCTATTTCTTGATCTTTAACATTTCTTAGTGTATGTGTGTGTGTATGTATATGTGTGTGTGTGTGTGTGTGTGTGTGTGTGTGTGTGTGTATATGTGTATATATATACATATATACACACACACATTTGTACACATCTTCTCTGTGAAGTCTTCACATTTTATTTACCTCACACAGAAGGAAGCCCAGACAAGTGGTGAAGTTTGAAAGTAACATGAAACTTATATACTTTTGTTAAGAAAAAAACATGCTATGAGATTTATAGTTTTGTTTGTTAAAATCTCTTTTAATGTTGTATATACCGAAATTCTTTTTTTTAATATTTGAAATAATAAAGATCACAGGGACTAGATAATAAAATCTTCTGCCTCAGAAAAGGTGGGCAGCTACTGAGGAAATATGCTATTTTTATTGTCAAATTCAATCACTAGTTGTTTTTGTGTAATTATTTTGCTTTGTGACAAGGGAAGATTTGAAGAGTTTGATTTAAAGAAAAATCAATAAAGTACATTTCTTAAAGAAAAGGAAAGATAAGCATTATGAAGAAGAAGTTGATTCTAAAAGGTGTGACTTCCATTCAGAAAATCAAATTATCTAGACTATTTCTTTCTGCTAGAAAACTGGGCATTAGTGTATATTCCGTTACTGTAGTATTATTTGTTACCATTCTTAAGTATTTGTTGATGGTGACTATTTGAGGTGTTAAATAACTTTATAGATGGGCAGGCCTTGCTTTACCCTTGTAAGCTACAGTAATTCTTGTGTTTTTAAGAATGAGTGAGTGATGATGGTTCCATATCATGTTTCCTCCTCTTTCATTCCCATTTTATCTTTTTTCGTTAGTCAAAGCAAGAGAAGATGGCATGCAGGGATAAAAGCATGCAGGACCGTCTGAGACTAGGTCACTTCACTACTGTCCGACATGGAGCCTCTTTCACTGAACAGTGGACAGATGGTTATGCTTTCCAGAATCTTATCAAGTAAGTTGATTTTCCTGAATTAGTAGATGAAAAATTTCATATTTGCCAATCAACATTTTTTATCCTTTGTGTTAGTGTTTAGTAAAAAAAAAATTAATGCTTTTTATGCCTATTGACTTTTCATTTAGTTTTGGTCATTATAGGTGAAAAGAGATTATAGAGAAATTAGGTTTAGAAAAGAGTACTTGACACAATGTCAAAGGAAAAACTATAGGACAAGTTTTATTGTGTTTTTTAATTATTTACTCTTAAGCCTAAATAAAAGAAACTTGATGGCCTGGCATTACTGTTTTCAAGTGTGTGGAGTGTTTTTACAAAAGACTTGCTGAGTATATTTTTCTATATCCAAACAAATATAAACAAGAAGTAGGATGAATTTTAAAATAACAACTTAAACATAAGGAAGAATTTCTTACTTTTAGCATGGAAAACAGGATGGGGTGTGGGAGAAATGTTAGTAATCTCTGTGCCTAGAGCTACACAAGTATTCAGTCAATAATAAATTTAGATACAATTCCACCTGAGGGCAAGTGCTACAGATGATTGGGGATATTAGCAGTACCATCTGTATCTGTCTGTACCAGTCTTTTCTAAGTTGCTTTTTGAAATGATATTGGAAAATAAGGGAAGTAAGATTTAGGCTCTGTTTTTGTTTTTTGAAAGAAAAATCTAGGTAGTAATTTTTCAAATATTTTGAGGTTTCGGAACCCTCAGAATTAGACCAATGGTATTCAAAATATTTTGTCTGTGGACTATTTGAATGCAAAAGAACTGCGTCTCACTTCAAGTCACCAAAAGAATCTTCCAAAACAAACAAATGACCCACTAGGATTTATTGAAATGATGTCTTTTTCAGTTTTTTGAAAAAGTTTTATCTGTTTTGTTATTGCAATATACACATTTACAAATTACTCTCACTACATGACAGGTATTTGTAACAAAGTAAAACTAATAATAATAGTGACCTCATCTGAAAGCACATGCAGTGTTTCACTTCTATAGCAACTCTCCATCCCTAGTATTAACATTAACAGAAATCTGTTTTCTCTCCCTCCTACTCCACCACCCATTGGAAAAAAAAGAAAAGGAAAGGAAAAACCAATTTTCATAACAAATATGTAAAAGTCGAGCAAAACAAATTCTCTCAATGGCTGTATGCAACGTGTGTGTGTGTGTGTGTGTGTGTGTGTGTGTGTATGTATGTATGTATATGTCTCATTCTGCACCCTAAGTCCATCACCTCTCAATAATGGATATCGATATATATCATCAGTTGTCCTGTGGAACCTTGAATGATCATAGTATTTATCTACAGTTTTTACGTGTAGCTTTCAAAATGATTTGCTTTTACATTGTTATTATTGTATGAATTGTTCTCCTGGTTCTGCTAATTATTTCTTCATCAATTTATGAAAGTTCTTAAAATTGTTAGTGATTGTAACACTGATGTTATAGTAGTAGAAATTATTCTTTTGATTCTGCTCACTTTGTTTTGCACCAGTTCATTTATGTTTATATTTCTTTGAAATCATCTATTTCTTCATTTCTTACAGTTCAATAGCATTCCATTAATTCATGTACCACAACTTATTCAGCCATTCCTCAATTAATGGGTATCCCTTTAGTTTCCAGAGGCTTTTTGTTGCTACAAAATGGACTATTAAAAATATTTGTGTACATAAGGGATCTTTTCTTCTTTCTTTGAACAATTTTAGGGCCTGTGATCCCAAGTTTCCTTTCAGAATGGTTATACCAATTCATAGCAATAAAGTTTTAAAAACATTTTTCCCTAAGGATTACTTTGGCTGTATTACTAAAATTTTGGAATGTTGTCTCATTGTTGTCATCATTTTAAATGAAATTATCTTTCATTTCTATGATTTTTAGTCTGTAACCATCAGTTTTTTAGGATTAAGTTTAGTCTACAATTGATTTTTCTAAAATATCTGTCCAATTATAGAAAACTTTATTACCTTTTTAAAATTAAATTTATATTCATAGATCAGTCTTTTCTCCCTTCTTCATACTTTCCCTGCCCTCCATTGAGAAAGCAAGAAAAACAAACCCCCTGTTAAAAATGTGCAGTCTTTAAAACAAATTTTGCATTTGCCATGTCTAAAAGAAAATCTGAATCTGCACTTTGAATCTCACACCTCTTTGACAGGAATCGGGCAGCATGTTCTATCATGAGTCCTAAGGAATTATGCTTGCTCATTGTGTTGATCAGCATTCCCAAGTCTTCCTTCCTTCCTTCCTTCCTTCCTTCCTTCCTTCCTTCCTTCCTTCCTTCCTTCCTTCCTTCCTTCCTTTTTCCTTCTTTTGTTTAAAATGTTTTTTATAAACAGCATATTGTATCATTTTGCTTTCTAATCTGTTCTTTAACTAGATGGTGCAGTGAATAGAGAGGTAGGCCTGAAATCAGAAAGACCTAAGGTCAAATCTGACCTCAGACAATTACTAGCAGTGTGACCTGGGGCAAGTCACTTAATCCATATTAGCCTCAGTCTCCTCATTTGTAAAAATGGGGGTAGTATCACTTTACTTTCCAGGGTTATTGTGAGACTCAAATGAAACTGCATTTGTAACGTGTAGCACAGTGCCTCGCACCTAGTAGGCGTTGTATCTGTTATTATTGCTGTTTTTTTTTTACCTCTTCCATTTTATTGATGAGTTCATCCCCTTTACAGTTATGATATAAATTGTATATTTTCCTATATTCCTCACTCTGTTTATTTCAAGTTGTTACCCTTTACTGTTTTCTTTTTATTTGTTTCTTTACTATATTCTCTTTAAGCTTAAGGCTTTTAAAAAAAATTATAACTCCCTAAATCTATCTTCTCTATTATATTAATCTTCCCCTATTCCTGTTCCAATCTGCCCCTGTTAAATTGAATATATTTCTACACTAAACTCTGTATGTGTGTTCTTCCCTCTTTTACTCAGTTTAGATTCCCCTTACTCCTTCCATGTTGACATACAGTTCTGTTTTTATACAACTCAATTAAGTTTGTTAACAAGTTATACTTTTTTTTCTTTCATTTTCATTTAATGTATCTTCTCCTATCTTTTTTGTTTTTCTTATGTCTTTAAAACATAACAAAAATATTAGGTCTTTTTTCTCAGTTGACTATATCTATCTATTACTCCTTGTAACAAAAGGATGCTAAAAGAAACCTTATAACGTCCCCCTTCTCCATTAGAATATAAACAGTTTGTCCTAAAGTCTTTTCTGATTATTCACTTGCAGTTGCTTCTTATTTTTCTCTTGACTTCCATGTTTATATTTTATAATTCTTAATTTATAGTTTTTTTTCTCATCTGGAATATTAGAAAACCTTCCATTTTATTTGTAGGATGATGCTTAGTTTTGCTGGATAAGTTATTAGTTATAGACCTTGGTCTTTTGCCTTTAGGAATATCTCATTCCATGTCCTTTGCTCCTCAAAACCAGAGCTGCTAAATTTTTCTAAAATTGTTTCTGATTGTAGTTGCTCATTATTTTTTTATAAATTTCTTTATTTATTTTTAGTTCACCACACACGGTTCTACATAGTTTTGAGTTCCAGTTTTTCTCTCCTCCCTCCCCCCTCCCTCCCCAAGACGGCATGAAGTCTCATATAACTGTCATGTATAACGTCGCATTGAATTAACTTATGCACTAGTCAAGTCGTGGAGAAGAATTTTGACCAATGGAATGAATCATGAGAAAGAAGAAACAGAACCAAAAAAAAAAACCCCAAAAACAAAAACAAAAGAGAAGCAGAAAAGGCGAGCATGTAGTGTGCCTCAGTCTGTATTCAAACTTCGCAGTTCTTTGTCTCGATGAAGATAGCATTCTCCATCGTGAGTCCCCTGGAGTTGTCCTTGCCCCTTAGGTTGCTGAGAAAAGCGCAGTATGTCAGGGTTGGTCCTCACGGAATCCATATATCTGTGGCTGTGCACAACGTTCTCCTGGCTCTGCTCCGCTCACTCAGCATTATGTCGTGTAGGTTTTTCCAGGTTGTTATGAAGTCTGCATCATCCCCATTTCTTATGGCACAATAGTATTCCATCACCTTCATATACCACAGCTTGTTCAGCCATTCCCCAATTGACGGGCATCCCTTTGATTTCCAATTCTTGGCTACCACAAAGAGAGCTGCTATAAATATTCTTGTACATATGGGTCCTTTTCCCGCTTGCATGATTTCTTTGGGATACAACCCTAGAAGTGGTATTGCTGGGTCAAAGGATATGAACATTTCTATAGCCCTTTGGGCATAGTTCCAAACCGCCCTCCAAAATGGCTGGATCAGCTCACAACTCCACCAGCAATGCAGCAATGTTCCAATTTCCCCACATCCTTTCCAGCATTTATCATTCTCCTGATTTGTTATTTTAGCCAATCTGACAGGAGAGATGTGGTATCTAAGAATATTAGCAAAAAGATTGCAGCAACTCATTACGAGAATAATACACTATGACCAGGTAGGATTTATTCCAGGAATGCAAGGCTGGTTCAATATTAAGAAAACTATTAGCATAATTGACCATATCAACAACAAAACTAGCAGAAACCATATGGTCATCTCAATAGACGCAGAAAAAGCCTTTGACAAAGTACAACACCCGTTCCTATTAAAAACACTAGAAAGCATAGGAATAAGAGGAACCTTCCTCAAAATTATAAATAGCATCTACCTAAAACCATCAACAAGCATTATTTGTAATGGGGATAAACTAGATGCATTCCCAATAAGATCAGGGGTGAAACAAGGGGTGAAACCCCTATTATTCAATTTGGTACTAGAAACATTAGCTGTAGCAATAAGAGAAGAAAAAGAAATTGAAGGAATTAGAATAGGAAAAGAAGAAACTAAATTATCACTTTTTGCAGATGATATGATGATTTATCTAGAGAATCCTAGAGAATCAAGTAAAAAACTACTTGAAATAATAAACAACTTTAGCAAAGTTGCAGGATATAAAATAAACCCACACAAATCCTCAGCATTCCTATACATTACTGACAAAGCCCAACAGCAAGAGACAGAAAGAGAAATTCCATTCAAAGTTACTGAAGGCACTATAAAGTATTTGGGAGTCTATTTGCCAAGACAAACCCAGGGCCTATATGAACATAACTATGAAACACTTTTCACGCGAATAAAATCAGATCTAAATAAATGGAGAAATATCAGTTGCTCATGGTTAGGCCGAGCTAATATAATAAAAATGACAATTCTACCTAAATTAATCTATCTATTCAGTGCCATACCAATCGAACTACCAAAAATTTTTTTTACTGAGCTGGACAAAATAGTTGCTCATTATTTGAAACTTTTCTTTCAGCTTCTTATAGTATTTTTTTTGTCAGGAAGTTTTGGAATTTGGTAATGACTTTCCTGGGAATTTTCATTTGGGGGTTTCTTGCAGGAAATGATCAGTAAGTTCTTCCTATTTTCATATTATTTTCTTGTCCTAATATGTCTCGGCAATTTTCTTTAATGATTTTTTTAAAAAAAAATATGGTATCCATGTTTTTTATTTGGTTATGGATTTCAGGTAATTTTGACTATTAAATTATTTCTCCTTAATTTGTTTTCCAGTTCAGTTGTTGATAATAAATATCTTATATTTTCCATTAGTTTCCTGTTCTTTTTACTTTAAGACTAAGCATTATCTTTTGGAGTCACTGATTTCCATTACGTCCATTCTTATTTTCACAAAGTTCACTAGGTTCACTAGGGTCAGGTTTTGTACCTCTTTTTTTAAACTATTGATTTCTTTTGTAGTTCCTTTCTCTCATTTCTTTTATGATACCTTTTAAAAACTCTGGCATCATTTTTTGAAGAATTCTACTTCTTGTGGGAAAACTGCCTTTTTCTTTGGAGTTTTGATTACAAATGTTTTTGAGTTCATCTTGTTTGGTCTTAATTGCCATCATAAAAGTCCTTCATTGATTGATTATTGTTCATTTTTGTTGTTCAAGCTTCAGCAGTTGAGTTCTAGGTCTTCCTTACTCTTGGGATCAAATTAAGTTGAGCACCTTTCCTTTGCCTGTGTTGTCTTTCTTTAGGTCTTTTCCTTCACCACAGATACCTGATAGTCTCCCATAATCCTGCCTGAGTTGAATCCTTTTTCTTTGGATTAGGAGAGGGGAAGGAGAGGTCTTTTCTTTAATCGTTAGTTAAATCGGAGGATGTGAGAGACCTAGTTTAGGCCTTTTCCTTAATGCCCGATGTATTTCAGTTTCATCATAGTTTCTCAGAGGTTTTCTTTCTGCTCAGGCAAGTTGAAGACCTTTAAAAAAAATCCACTAGTTAGCCTAAGCTGAGATTTCCTTCTCTTTACCCAGAGGTTTTACTTTTTCCCTAGTACTTAGAAGTTTTGTTTTGTTTTAATGTAGTGTCACTTTCACCTCTGTCCCTTAGTGACTTAATTGTAAGTTGAGTACTTTAGTCTTTCACTTTCACTTTCTTCCCACAGGGAATTTCTTTTTAATGCCACTGAGGTGTGAAACTCTTTACCTTTGTCCCTGAGAGAATCTATATCACCTTTACTGCTGGTTGAAGGAATGGGTTGTTTAGTAATACAGTTGTTTAATAGTGGAATAGAGCTGAGCTTTACTTTTCCTTTCTACTCTGCCATCTTGGTGTGGAATTTGCATTCTAAATTATCTTACTTTTGGAGTTATGTCTCTGAAAGATACAAGAAAATTATTAATTTATGCTACTTATCTAGACATTTTCATATTTTCAACATTATTACTTTTAGAACCATTGTTTTAGTTCACCAAATGGACCTAAACTTTCTAGTTTTAGGTGAATTTCACTTCAACAATGCAGTTGTAATTATTCTTTAAATAAATTAAATATTTTTCTTGATGTTTTGTTTTTAAATCACCTACATTTCTCTATGTACCCTCTCTCACCAATACCTCTCCAAGATGTTAAAAAAATATTTTTTTTAAATGAGGAAGAGAAAAATATTTCAGCAAAATTAATTAGCACTGTGAACAGATACAACATATAAAGTGTTGTGCGCCACTTCTGCTTTAGATCCCCACTTCTGCTAAATGCTAGGGGAAAATATCTTTTCATGTTTTTTTTTTTTTGCAGTAAGCTTGTTTTTAAAATTTTTTACAACATGCGGTTTTAATTCTTTAGTAGTTCTTTTCATCTACATTTTATAGTCATTGCGTATATTTTTTTCCTAATTTTGTTTACTTCTCTGCATCAGGGGGAGAATATCAACAAACATTTACAAGTGAAGTTTAGCAAAAATCTAAGAACAATTCATTCTAGTGTTGCAAGTTGTTTGCAGAAATGGGGGGGGGCATCCTATCAAACTATTTCAGTCAGAAAAATGTGGTTTTAATATCTGAACCAGGGAGAGAGCAGTGAGAGAAACTTAGGTACCAGTGTTTATAAAAATCAATATTAATGTAAAAAGATTGAATAGGGTAATACAAAGAGACTATATATAGCAGCATATTAAAAACTGCTTTGATGAGATTGGGTTGGTTCTTTATTAGAATTATCACTATAACAAGATATAACAAATATAAAGATGACATAACTATATCAGTAAATTCAGAAAAAGCTTCTGATAAATAAAAAGCATAGGAACGAATATATTGTTGATCTTTAAACTAAGAGCCAACAATCGAGAAACTCTAGATAAGAGGCAAAGGAAGGATGTCCATTGCTAACATTATTATTTGATATAATTTTTGAAATATTATTTATAGAAATAAGGCAAGAAAAAATTGAGAGGATGGGAGAAGAAGAAACAACATTATCAACTTTTTGTGAATATTATAATGATATACTTAAATAATCCAAGAGTTTCAATTAAAAACTAATTCAGACAGTTTCAGTAAAGTAGCAGGAGATAAGGTAAACTCGCAAAATCATCAACCTTTCTGTAGATTATCACCCAAACCAGCAGGAAGAGATAGGAAAAGAAAAAGAAAATCCATTCACTAAAATAACAAAATATTGCACACTCTCTGGGAGTCTTCCTATTAAGACACATGGACACAAAAGAATTCAATTAGTCAGCAAACATTTATTAAGCACTAGCTGTATGCCAGGCACAGTCTAAGTGCCAGAGGCACAAAGAAAAACCAGAAATAATCCCTGTGTTCAAGGAACTTCTATTTTAATAAGGGATAGAATCATATAAATAGACATACTTGAGATGCATGCAAAGTAGAACATGAGATTAAAGCCTTAAAGGAAATTAGCATCTTGTGGGACTTGGAAATTCCTACAGTGTAAGATAATGTTTGATCTGAATGTGGAAGGAAACCAAGAATTCTAAGAAGTGCAGTTCAGTCAATGCCGAGGAATAGAGGCAGTTCATGGAATGTTATGTGTGAGAAACAGAAAGTAGGCCACTAGGGCTGCTGGACTGCAGAGTTCAAGGAGTGGAGTAATGTGACAAAAGAATTGGAAGCTAGAAACGGGCAAGATTATAAAGAACTTTTAATGCAAAACTTTACAATTTGATCCTAAAAGTAATAATTACCAGAGGATATTGTGTGAGATTATTGGGTCAGCTATGAACTTTTAAGAAAATCACTTTGTCAACTCTATAGAGGATAGACTGAATGAAGGGAGACTTCAGACAGGGAGATGAATTAGAAGACCTATAATAATGCAAATGAGAAGTGATTCAAGCCCCAATTAGCATGGTGGCTGTGTCAGTGGAAAGAATAGGATGTATTTAAGAGATGTGATAGAAAAAAACAAAAAAGATTTGGTGTGATTGGATATATGGAAGGAGTAAGAAAGAGGAATGAAATATACTGAAGCTGTATACCTAACTGGAATGATAGTAATACCCTCAGTAATAATAGGGAATTTGAGAAGGTGGGTGGATTTGGGGCAAAAGGATATATGTTGGATATATTGCATTTGAGATGTCTCTGTGACATGTAGCGTAAATATCCAATAGACAGTTGGTAAACGTAGGACTGAAGCCCAGGGAAGAGAGTTGGGTATATACTTCTTAGTTGCCTGCATAGAGATGATAAATATATAGAGAAAAGAGAAGTGCAGCTACGACAGAGCCTTGAGGGGTCACCTATACTTAAAATAATAGGTGTGGTGTAGTTGGAGAGTAAAGGAGACTAAAAAGTAAATGAGACTAAAGGAGACTTGTATAGAAGCATTCAAACCGGTAGGAGAACTAAAAGAGGAGTGTAACAAAAACCCGGAAATAGCCAAATGAAACATGGAATATGAATATAGTGGAGTATTGTTGTGCTACAAAAATGATGAAAGGGATGTTAGTAGCAGTAGCAGTAGAGAAAACCATGAAGACTTGTATGATGCAATACAGGGTAAAGTCAGAAGATTGAGTGTTTTATTGACGCCAGAGCAGGACTGTGGATTTGCTCTCTGAGCTCATGCCAGGGGTCAGCTGTTCTCTTGCTCTGACCTTGAAGCTGCATCTTGCACTCTTAACCAGGGGCATGTGACCAGGGTAAGAGCTACATTTCCCAAGCCTGCAAAACTCATTCTAGAAGGACCACAGGCAAACCGTGTGCCCTTAGGTTAGATGGCTTAAAGGTTTACTGAATGTTTGCAGCCACTTGGTCTGAGCCTTGCCTGAGATCCTTCAAGAAGCATTCAGTACCCTGACAATGAAGAAGCTGGACCTCAGTAAATATATAACAGGACCATACAACTGCCTGGTATTTCCTCCATAAGTACACAAAGCCTGGCCTTAACACAAAATCACAGCAAAAAAACTCCCTTCTGCACATGCCTGGGATGTCCAAGGCACAAACCCAAAAGAAGAGAATAACTCCAAAACATTTGCAAACAGAGCTAATGTTAATAAATAATAATAATAGCCAACATTTATATAAGGGATTTAAGGTTTGCAAAGAGTTTTAAATCTACTCTCTTATTTACTCTTCACAACAACCCTCATTTTAGAGATAGAACTGAGTCTAGGAAAAGTTAAATGACTTGCCCAGTATTACACAACCAATCTGAGTTAGGATTTGAACTTGGAACTTCCTGACTCCAAGACCACTTCTCTGTCCACTACACCACAATAAAAACACAATTTGGCCATGAGGTCAACTAGAATTCTTGGAAGAAATAAAGGAAGAATTTTAAAAAAGAGTTAAAAGTAACAAGCACATGAAAAAATGCTCGAATCACTAATAATAAGGAAAATGAAAATTAAAACAAGTCTGAAGTTCTTCCTCACATTCATCAGATGATGAGAAAAAGAAAATGGCAATTGTTAGAAGGATTGTAGTAACATAGATATACTAATGCACTCTTAGTAGAACTGTGAATTGGTCTACTATTTGGCAAAGTACATACCCAAAAAAAGCTATTAAACTTTTCATGTTTTTGAACCCGGTGATAACTCTACCAGGTATGTATTCCAAGGAAGTCAAGATGATAAAAATTTATCACCTTTTGGCTAACATCAGCAAGATTGATAAGTCTCCATAAATTTATTAATAAGACTGGTCTTAGGTAGCAGTTGTAATCTGACACTGCACCCATGTTTCAATACCTTTTCACATTTTCAAGAGTGGCTAGACGTAATGAAGCAATCAAAAATGAAATTTTAAATGATATTAGAGTCCTAGAGGGAAAAAATTAAGAATGTAAATAGCAGTATAAATTGAATAAACTGTATAATACAGAATAATATAACATATAGAATATAAAATGATATCATATAAAGAGTATAAACAGAAGGTGGAAAACCTTACCTAAGTAGTAGATTCCCTGAAAAATCTTATGGCACAGTGATAGCTCAGTGGTTCTGTAAGACAAAAAGAAATATCAAGAGCATGGTTGAAAGATCAAAAAAATAGAAGACAATGTAAGTTTCTTACCAACAGAAACAATTGGCCTGAGAAACAGGTCCAGATGGGAGAATTTTTAAACATTGTGTCTCCTCCCAAACCAAAAAATAAACCTGATCACAAGTTCTAAAAGTTATAAAACTGCTCAGATTTTAGAACTGGTGTGCAAAGTGAAAATAGAATCCACCAGTCTCTTTCTGAAAGAAATCATAAGCTTAGAAAAACCCACAAAACCCGCAAACCAAGGAATGTAGGAATCAAAATGCAGAGCTTCCAAGTTAAAGAAAAAATACTGCTAGCAGCCTCAGAGATTGAGTTGAAAGACTGAGGAACCATAGTTAGGAAAATCACGAAAAACTATGCAACTACTGTAAAGGAGAGAAAAATATTGAAATAAATATTTCAAAATGCTTGCAATCAGGCATAATTTACTGTACAAAACTGAGTGTATTTGTGTTGGGGGATTAGGGAGGAAAGAGGGGGATGTATCTATAATAGAATAGAGAACTTTTCAAGCATTCTTAATGAAAATATCATAGGTGCATGTAAAAACTTTGAGTTGAAAACATTAGATTAAAAAGTAACCTGCAAAAGAAAATAAATTTGAGTAATTAGTCATAGTTAAAGTGCTTACATTCTAGTAGGGAGAAAAATGTCCTTTCAGAAATTTCCTTTTTTCACAGAGCACAGAAGACAGTAAGTAAGACAAACACACAACACCTAAGTGTTATTTTTATTGCTATGGATATTTTATTTTTCTCCAGTTACATGTAAAGATGATTTTTGACATTCATTAAAAAAATTTTTGAATTCCAAATTTTCTTTTCCCCTGCCGTACCTCCCCTCTCCCTGAGACAGTAAGCAATTTGATACACGTTATACATGTTCAATCATGCAAAACATATTATGTTACGGTAATTTTAAGAGTGGGGAAGGGAGAGAAAAAGGAATGCATTAGGGATTCTTCATGAGGATGAGTGGGGGAAGGACCTATTTCACATACTTGAATAGATTATATAGAAACATGGGGATGTTGGCACCACATGAACCTCATTCTTAACCTAAACTGGATAAAGAAGTGTTTCACAAGTATACGTGCATGAACACAAACATAATTGTTGATGAAATACATTAAACTCTGTAGGAAATAGGGAGAAGGGCAGATGGGGGGGAAGGAAGAGTAACAATTAAAACAAACTTCACCTTTGGAAATTGGATTATAAAGGAGTATAATTAAAAAATAGTTAAAAAAAAAACCAGAGATTGGGGTCTGACTTAGTGAAGAGTAAGAGACTAATTTATTCACAGATTAGTAGTGATGATGAAATTCCTTCTTTTTCTCCACTCCCCCCTCACCCCTTTTTTTAAACTACTGGAGCAAGGGGAACAGAGGGGAAAAATATATATAAGCAGTTACGATGTAGAGATACACAAAATTAACCAAAATTATTGTGAACATGAGTAGGCTAAACTTACCCACAAAATAAAAGGGTGTCAGAATGAATTAAAAAGCAGATTGCAACAGTATGATTAAGAGAAGCACACTTGAACAAAAAAAGACTCACAGTTTTTGAGGAACTAAAGCTGTATTTATTATGCTTCAGGTGAACTCAAAGGGGGTTAGCAATCATGATCACAAACAAAGGAACAGTACAAATGGGCATGATTAAAAATAAGGAAACTGCAGTTTGCTTAAAAGCATTATAGATAATGAAAAATCAGTACTTAATACATTCAATACACACACACGCGCACACACACACACACACACACACACACACACACACATGTCTCCAAGTAGCATAATATTGAAATCTTCAAAAGGAAAATTTAATTGTAGTGAGAGACAGCCAAACTATAAATGACTTTGATGTACCTCTTTTCTGATCATGTCAAATCTAACAGCAACAAAAACCATAATAGATGTTGTGAGAATAGAATTTTAAATAAGTTGGATATGATGATTCTCTGGTGCTTACAAATGGGAATAAAAAGGAATATGCATATTCTCAATTGTGAATGACACTTTATAAAAATTGACCACATGCTAGGACAAAAAACCCATTATAAATGGATATAGAAAAGTAGAACTATAAACATTACAGACCACAGCCCAAAAAATATAACAGCTGAAAGCCATATAAATAAAATATTCAAACTCCAATAGAGAATAATCCTAAAGATTGGTATTTCAAAGAACACATCATAGAAACAACAGATAATTTCATTAAAGAAAAGACTGCAGTGTGTTATGGAGCAACTAGGTGGTACAATGGATAGAACATTGAGCCTGGAGTCAGAAAGAAGAGAGTTCAAATCTGACCTCAGACACATACCTTGGATGAGTCACTTAACCTCTATCTAAATTTAAAAAGAAAACTGGAGGAACAAATGGCAAACCACTGTAGTGTATTTGCCAAGAAAACCCTATGGACAGTATGACATTGGCATATGAGCCCCTCAGATTAGAAGGGCCTAGTATGCTATAGTCCATGGTTTCATGAAGAGCTGGCCATGACTGAAGTGACTGAACAACAGCAACAACGTGTTAACAGTTGAAAATTAAGGTCAATTGAAAGACAAAATTCTGAGCATGATCAATTTCTTAGGCTAGTGGTAACCAATGAATTGGGTCAACAGCCTTTCCCGTGACCAAAGCTGAAGAGGTAGGGCTTATTAGCTTTCATATAGTTTTTGGCAGTACGAGAGAACAAAGAACAGCGAGCATCACAGATGGAAAACAGTATAATCGGTGATGGGTGTGATATCATCATGGTGACAGGAACATTATGATTGGATTTCCTGAAGAATGTGGACCACTACTCATGTGGAGCTAGTGACCACTTCCCTCTGTCGTTAAAGAATGCTGATTGATTTATGGGATCCTTTGGTATCCTGTAATCTTTCCCAGTGGATCACAGTTAGCAGACTGTATGACACCTAGAAAAGTTTGTGAGGGAGGTAATGGCTTTTGTTAATGGTGCAAGGACAATTCAGGAACAATATATCTCTTAGAGCTGGCTTCAGAACTTAAAGATAATACCAGATGTCTTAGTATTTGCCTAAGAGCTAATAGTGTAAAAGATGACAGTCCTTTCCTTTTAATTATAGTGACTTATGGTCAGGCTGACCTTTAAACTAAGGGGAAATGTGAATTCCTGAACTATTCCTAAAGGTACTAGAAAGGGGACTTAGGCAAATCATTACCATATGAAATCAATACAATATAGAATCAATTGCAAAATAGAATTATTTTGAATTGAATTCAATTGAAACTACTTTGGGGATTTGGCAAATGCAGTCTTTCAAGGGAAATCTCTTTTAAACATTGAGAGAGAGAGAGAGAGAAAAGATTCATGAATTGGGCATGCATCTTATAAAAGTAGAAAAGCCAACAAATTAAGAAAAGAGCCCAACCTAACAAAAAAATAGAAAAATTTTAAAAAAGAAATATGGCAATCCATACCAGATCTCAAACTATTATAAAGTGATAATTATTAAAACAGTTTGGTACTGGCTAAGAAACAGAGTGGCAGATCACTGAAATGGTTGTTGTTCTTCATTCTCAAAAAGGACCAAAATGACATCACTAATAGAGTCAAGTTACAGTGTTTCTCACTGTGGCTGATCAGACCAATACAAGTGTGGAATGCTCTACCACAGGTCGGGCACAAATAGTCCATGTGAATATTCGGGGTGGATTCTTCAAATTTGTGAAAATTACATTATAGCAAATGACCATAGTAATCTAGTATATTGTGAACCTAAAGATCCAAGCTTTTGGAAGAAAAGCTCAGTATTTGGGGAAAAAAAAACTGCTGGGAAAACTGGAAAATGGTATGGCAGAAACTAGGTATAGACCAGCATCTCAGACTGTATACCAAGATAAGGTCAAAATGGGAAAATGGATACATAATTTACACATAAAGGGTGATACCATAAGCAAATTAGGAGAATATGGAATAGTTTATCTGTCAGATCTATGCATAAGGGAAGAATTTAGGGCCAAAGAAAATATAGAGAACATTTCAAAGTGTAAGGTAGATAGATAATTTTGATTATATAAAATTTAAAAAGTTTTTGCACAAATAAAACCAGTACAACTGAAATTATAAGGAAAGCAGAAAACGGGGGAAAATTTTGGAACAGGTATCTCTGATAAAGGCCTCATTTCTCAAATATATAGAGAACTGAGTCAGATTTATAAACATACAAGTCATTCCTCAGTTGATAAATTATTAAAGGATATGGACAGTTTTCAAAGAAAGCAAAGCTATCTATAGTCATATGAAAAATGCTCTAAATCACTATTGATTAGAGAAATGCAAATTAAAACAACCCTGAGGTACCACCTACGCCTGTAGATTGACTTATATGACAAAAAGGAAAATGATGGATGTTGGAGGCCATGTGAGAAAACTGGAACACTAATGCACTATTGGTGGCACTGTGAACTGACTCAGCCATTCTGAAGAGCAATTTGGAACTATGCCCAAAGGGCTATAAAACTGTGCATACCCTTTGATCCAGTGATACTGCTAGGTTTGTATCCCAAAGGCAAAAAAAATGTGGAAAGAACTTATTTAGATAAAAATATTTATAGCATCTTTTTGTTGTGGCTAAGAAATGGAATTCAAAGGGATGCTCATCAGTTAGGGAATAGCTAAACAAGCTGTAGTATATGATTGTAATGGAATATTAAATGACAAGCAGGGTGATTTCAGAAAAACTTGGAAAGACTTAAATGAAGTGATGAAAAGTGAAGTGAACAGAACCAGTGGAATGTCATACACAGTAACAGCAATATTGTTCAATGAAAAATTGTGCATGACTTAGCTATTCTCAGCAATGCAATGAAGACAATCCCAAAGGACTAATGATGAAGCATACTATCTACCTCCAGAGAAAGAACTGATATTGTTTGAATACAGACTAACACATGCTATTTTTCACTTTCTTTAATTCTTTTTTTTATTTTAGTCTTCTTATACAAAATGATTAATATAGAAATGTTTTGCATAATTGCATATGTATAACCTATATGTCATTGCTTACCATCTCAGAGAGGGAAGTGGGGAGAGGAGGGTAGGAGAGATAGAATTTAGAACTCAAAACTTTAAAAATTGTTTTAACGTGTAATTGGGTGAAAAATATGTGTATTAAAATGATAAAGTCCTTTGTAACCTGAAAAAGTAAAAATGTAAAAATGTTCCAAATATGCTTTGTCCTCCCATCCTTCACCCTCCCTCAAGATAGCATGCAATTTGATATAGATTAAGCATGCAAAAATATATTTCCATGTTAGCCATATTGCAAAAGAAAGTGCAGACCAAAAAAAAAAAAACCCCAAACGCAAGAAAAATAAAGTTTTAAAAAAGTATGCTTCAAATCTGCATTTAGACTTTATCAGTTCTTTCTCTAGAGGCGGGTGGATAGTGTTTTTCATCGTAAGTCCTGAAGAATTGTCTTGGATCATTGTATTGATCAAAATATCTAAGTCATTCATAGTTGATCATCATACATTATTGTTTTTGCTATATACAGTGTTCTCTTGGTTCTTCTCACTTAACTTTGTATCAGTTCATGTAACTCAAGGGTTTTCTGAGAGCATCTTGCTCATCATTTCATATAGCATAATAGTATTCCATCACAATTATATACCACAAATTGTTCAGCCATTCCCCAATTGATGGGCATCCCCTCAATTTCCAATTCTTTGCCACTACAAAAAGAGCTGCTATAAGTATTTTTGTACAAATTCATCCTTTTCCTTTTTTCTTTGGTCTCTTTGGGTTACAGACCTAGGAGTGATATCGGTGGATCAAAGGGTAGCCACAGTTTTATGGCCCTTTAGGCATAGTTCCAAATTGCTTTCCAGAATGGTTGGATCAGTTCACAATTCCACCAGCAATGTATTAGTGGGTCCATTTTTCCACATCCCTTTCAACATTTGTCATTTTCCTTTTCTGTCAAATTAGCCAGTCTGATAGGTGTGAAGTAGTGCCTCAGGGTTGTTTTAATTTGCATTTCTCTGATTAGTAGTGACAGTATATTTTCATCTTTTTTTGGGGGGGGGGAGAGTATATTTTCAAATGACTATAGATAGTTTTGATTTCTTTGTCTGAAAACTGTCCATATCATTTGATTATTTACCAGTAGGAGAATGAGACTTGTTCTAATAAATTTGAATCAATTCTCTACATATTTGAGAAATAAGACCTTTATCAGAGAAATGTGCTATAAAATTTTTTCCTTTAATTTTCTGCTTGCCTTTTAATCATGGCTGCATTGGTTTTGATTGTGCAAAAATCTTATAATTTAACATAATTAAAATTAGCTGTTTTACATCCCATTGTGCTCTCTATCTTGTTTGGTCATAAATTCTTCCCTTATCTATAGATCTGACAAGCAAACTATTCTTGCTCCCCTAATTTGCTTAAAGTATCACCCTTTGTGTCCAAATTGTGTGTTGGTCTATGCCTAATTTCTGTCAAACTGCTTTCAAGCTTTCCTAGCAATTTTTGTCAAAATAGTGAATTTCTATCCCAAAAGCTTAGATTTTTTGTGTTTGTCAAACACTAGATATTATAGTTATTTGCCAGTGTGTATTATGTACCTAATTTGTTCCACTGTTCCACCAATCTATTCCTTAGCCAGTGTCATTGTTTCGATGATTACTGCTTTGTAATACAGTTCGAGATGTGGTCATGCTAGGCTATCTTCCTTCATATTTTAAAAATTTGATTGCCTTGATATTCTTCACCATTTGTTCTTGCAGATGAATTCTGTTACTATTTTTCCTAGCTCTATAAAATAACTTTTTAGTAGTTTGATTGATGTGTCACCGAATAAGTAAATTAATTTAGATAGAATTGTCATTTTCATTATATTGGCTTAGCTTACCCACAAGTACTTAATGTTTTTCCACTGGTTTAGATCTAACTGTATTTGTGTGAAAAATGTTTAATTGTGTTCATATGGTTCCTGAGTTTGTCTTAGCAGGTAGGGCTCCCAAGTATTTTATGTTGTCTACAGTTGTTTTAAATAGAATTTTTCTTATCTCTTGCTGCTGGCATTTGTTGGTAAAAATAGAAATTTTAGTGATTTATGTGGATTTGTTTTTATATCCTGCAACTTTTACAAAGTCATTGATTGTTTCAACTAGCTTTTTTTTTAGTAGATTCTCTATCTATGGCGTATATGCCTGTTCTAATTCCTTTAATTTCTTTTTCTTCTCTTATTGCTATAGCTAGCATTTCTAGTACAATATTGAATAATAATGGTAATAATTGGCATCCTTGCTTCATTTACCCCTAATCTTATTGGGAAGGCTTCTAGCTTATCCCCATTACAGATAATGCTTGCTGGTGGGTTTAGATAGAAGCTACTTGGCATTTTAAGGAAAGCTCCATTTCTTTCTATGTTTTCCTGTGTTTTTTTAGTAGGAATGAGTATTATATTTTGTCAAAAGTTTTTTCTGCCTCTATAGTCGTAATCATGTGATTTTTGATGTTTTTGTTATTAATGTGGTTAATTATGCTGACAGTTTTCCTAATATTGAGCCAGTCCTGCATTCCTGTCATAAATCCCATCTGGTCATGATCTTTTTGATATATTACTGTAATCTCCTTGGTTGGTAGTATTTTATTTGAAAATTTTTCATCAGTATTCATTAGGGAAATTGTTCTGTAGTTTTCTTTATTTGCTTTTGCTCTTTCTGATTTAGGTATCAGTACCATATTTGTTTCAAGTAATTTTGTGGGGTTCTTTTGTTTTTTTTTCCCTATGGAGTTTATATAGCAGTGGAATTGTTCTTTAAATTGTTTGGTAGAATTCATGTGTGACTCCATCTAGTCCTAGAAACTCATTGATAACTTGTTCAATTTCTTTTTCTAAGATAGGTTAATTAAATATTCTATTTGCTTTTCTGTTTGTGAACATTCATTTCATTTAGATTGTTAATTTACTGGTATATAATTGGGCAAAATAGCTCCTAAGAATTGTTTTAATTTTTCTTCAGTGGTGGTGAATTCACTGTTTTTATTTTTGATAATGGTAATTTGGTTTTCTTTCCTACTTTTAATCAAATTAACCAATGGTTTATTTTATTGTGTTTTTTTTTTTAATAAAACCAGCTCCTACTTTTATTTATTAGTTCATTGGTTTTCTTTCTTTTGATTTTTCAGGATTTCTAATTTGGTGTTTAGTTGGGGATTTTTAATTTATTCTTTCTCTAGTTTTTTTAGTTGCATGCCCATTTTATTGATCTGTTCTCTGTTTTATTGGTGTAAGTGTTTAAGTTCCCTAAGTATTGCTTGAGTTATTTCCCATAAATGTTGCTATGTCATCTCTTTGTTGGCAATTTCTTTAATGAAATTATTTGTTGTTTCGTATTTTGACCCAATCACTTTTTAGGATTAGATTATTTAGTTTCCAATTAATTTTTAATATGTTTCCATGGCCCTTTATCGAATGTAATTTTTATTGCATAATAAAGAGGATTGTTTGTTTTTCTTCATTTGGTTGTGAGGTTTTTATGCCCATATATTACATGGTCAGTTTTTGGGTAGGTCCCATAAATTACTGAGGATGAGGTCTATTTTTTTCTCTTCCCATTCAGTTTTCTTATGAGGTCTATCATACATAACTTTTCTTAAATTCTATTCATCTCCTTAATACCTTTCTTGTTTTTTGAGGTTTTTTGGTCTATTTCTTCCTGTAACTCATTAACTTTTCCTTTTTTAAGAATTTGGATGCTAAACCATTTGGTTCATATATGTTTAATATTGATATTACTTCATTATTTATGGTTACTTTTAGTAAAATGTAATTTCCCTGTTTTTTTTCTTTTAATTAGATATGTTTTTGCTTTTGCTTTGTCTGGGATCATGATTACTACCCTTGCTTTTTTTTTTTTTACTTCAGTTGAAGCATAATAGATTCTGTTTTTTCCCCTTTTACCTTTTGTTCTCTGTGTCTCTACTTCAAGTGTGTTTCTTATGCATTATTTTCTTCAGTGAGCTTTTGTGTCTTCCTTTCCATTTGGTCAATTCTGGTTTTTGAGGAGATGTTTTCTTCAGTGTATTTTTTGTGCCTCTTTTACCAAGCTGTCACCCTCTTTTCATGATTTTGTTGTTTTACTCTCATTTCTTTTCCCAGTGTTTCCTCTCCCTCTCTTACTTGTTTTTCAGAATTATCTGTAAGGTCTTCCAGGAATGCTTTTGGGGCTTATGACCAATTCCCATTTTTCGTTCAGCATGTAGCTGCTTTGGTTTCATTGTCTTCTGGTTTGTGTTGGAGTGAGTGTGTGTGTGTGTGTGTGTGTGTGTGTCTGTGTGTTACTGTTTGCTCAATTTTCCAGGCCATTTCTTGAATTTCAACTTTATGTTAAAGTTGGGCTATGATTCCTTGTTGGAAAGGATGTTGTCCCAAGTTTTAGGTTTTTCTTGCTGCTATTTTCAGAGTTTAGTTCTTGGGGTCTGTAAGTTTTTAGTTCTTCCAAGATGGTATTATGTAAAGAGAGGTATGGTCACTGCTCTTCTGTCTGGGAGTGATCACAAGCACTCTTTCCTATCTGACTCTGAACTCTGACCAGAGTCTCTGTTCCCCTGGGACTACAAGCACTGGTACACTAGTGCTCCTCCTTCCCCAAGACTGTGATCTGTAACCATGTAGGTGCAATACAACAGAGTCCTGCACCCAGTGCCATCAAAGTGTCCCCAGTAATCTCCTTTTGACCACTTGTTCAGCCCGCTTACCATTTGTAGACTGAGAGGTCTGAAAGCCTTGCTGTCGATGCACATGCTCTTAAGGCCTGCTGCTGGCTTGCCTGGGGCAAGGCCTGTGCTATATAGTGCTCCACTTTAATCCCAATGAGACAGACCTTTTCTGCCAACCTTCTAAGTTGGCTTGGATTGGAAAATTATTTCACCCCAGTCTTTTGTTGGTTTTGCCTCTCCAGAATTGGTTTTGAGGTATTATTTTAATGTTTGGAGGAGACTTTGAAAGAGCTTACAACTTTACTCTGCCATCTTCATTCTTCCTCCAAAGTGGAAATTCTTAAAATATCAAATAAACTTTATAACAACATAAATAAAACTAAGAACTATTTCTTTTTTCTTTTTCTTTTGAAGAAAAGCTAATAAAAATAGACAAATTTCTAGGTGTTCTAATTAAAAGAGAGGAAATCAAATGTCAAGTCAAAAAATGGTGAAGGAACATTCACAACAAACAAGGAGAAAATAAAAAAAAATTATCATTAAGTATTTTGTCCAGCTATGTCAACTTAAGTGTAATGAATGAATATTAGAAAAAAATAGAAAATGCCTAGATTAACAGAATAAATAATGGCAAATTCATATAACCCAACTTCAGTTTAGTAGTGTTGACAAAGTCTGTAGGAATCCGGCATCACCAACATATGATGAAAGATCTAGTGTTTTTCCATTTCTATCTTTATGTAAATGAAGCTTGATAATGATTTTTAAAAATTCTCCTTGTTGCAAAAAGTAGTTTTTTTATACCCACTTTGATATAAAGTTTCAACTGGATATTTTTTGTGAGTCCAGAGAGCTTTCAGAACCTTATGGGTTTTAAAATGGTTTGAAGAATCATAATATTGATTAATTTGTGCACTATTTGTTTTCTACATTTAAGTTCTCTTATTCTCCATCTGTACTGCTCAAGATTTCCTCAAGGATGTTTTGGCACCTTGATGCCTCGTACTTCAGTTGCATTAACATGATATGTATAATGTTTATCTTCTTGCTCACTGAGTCATTTGAAAGAATTAAATATTGAAATTCTCATTCTCAACGAAAGCAACTTACAAGAGTCTAGTTTTGCTAAGAAACTAATTTTAATTTCTTCTTACTGATGAGAAGCTTATTTCTAAACTTATTAGTTGTGTAATCATAGGAATTTGAGTAGTAGTTCAACTGACCTCTTAGTTTATAGCCAATAATTTCTGTAAAAACTTTTATTTTTATCCTTTTCTTTTTAATTTATATTTTTCCTATAATCCCTTCAACGGCTGTCATTTTCCCTTTTTGTCATCTTTAGTGATCTTGTGGGTATGAGGAGGAGCCCCAGTTGTTTTAATTTTCATTACTCTATTACTGATTTAAAACATTTTTTATTATGGTTGTTGGGTTTTTTTTCTCTTTAAATATTATCTCTTCATATCCTATAACTATTTGTCTATTGGAGAATGGCTTTTGTTCTTTTATATTAGTTCCTCATATGTCTTGGACATCAGATCCTGAGAAACTCACCACAAAGTTTTTCCCATAGTTAATTGTTTGCTTTCGCATTTTAATTGCATTAATTAATTGCAATGATTTTGTGCAGAAATTTTCTGTTTAATGTGTTAAAAATTGTCCTTTTGAAAATTTTGTGTAGTCAAGACATCTTTCTCTAGCCATAGTTGTGAAAGATATTTCCTTTCTTGGTCCTCTAATTTGTGTATGATGTAATTTTAAAAAAAATTATTTTTAAGTCATGAGTACAATTAGAACTTTTAGTGTTGTTATACAGTTTTTGTATTTTCCTAGGAATTTTGACATTTAGTCAGTCCTTTTCCCAGTAGCGAGTATCCTTCAGTTTAATTGAACATTTTGTTATTATATTTGTTTGCTTTGGAATCTCGTGTACCTAATTTGTTATATTTTTCTATTTTTTAAACATAACATTTTTGATGAATACTGTTTTGTAGCTTAGTTTTGAGGTCTGGCACTAGTATTATTTCTACTGCTACTTCCACCATTTTTGTGTTTTCTGCTGAGATTCTTGATCTTGTTCCTCCAGATGAATTTCACTATTATCTACTTGAACTATTATTCTATTGCCATCTTTCAATTGATTACTATGATACTGATTCTCTAAATTAATTTAAATAGCATTACAATTTAAATTTTATTAGCCTGAACAAATCATGGCCAATTAATTTCTCACCAGTTATTTTTGTATAGCTGTATAGCTGTAGTCATAATTTCTCTGAATGTCTTAGTATCTGTTTTCCCAGATAATGTATACTTTCTACAGTTATGTTCACCATAATTCCTTTTGCTAATATGTAGAAAGGTTAATTGATAATTTTGGAAGTTTGTTTTACTATTTATTGCTTAGTTGTTGAGCGTTTCAGTTAATTTTTAGTTAATGCTATTCTCTAAATTTCATATGTTCATCATGCCATTTGCAGAAAAGCTGTAATAGTGATATTAAAATTCCTTCAATTTTTTTGTCTTTTTTGTAGTGGTGATTAAGTAGACATTGTTACTTTACCCCTGACTATATGTGAGAGATTTCTAGAGTTTCTTCAGAGAAGATAATACTCATTCTTGATGTTATATATTGCAGATGATTTGATGAATGGATCCATTTATACCTATATTATTTGGTTTTGTTTTGTTTTGTTTTTTACATAAGATGATTTTACATTTTGTCAAAAGCTACATCTTTTGAAATAATCATATAATTTGATTTTCCCAGGGCAATTGGGGTTAAGTGACTTGCCCAAGGTCACACAGCTAGTACAAGTGTCAAGTGTCTGAGGCCGGATTTGAACTCAGGTCCTCCTGACTCCAGGGCCGGTGCTGCCCCTAATAATCATATAATTTAAAAATTTTAAAAACATTTCTGGTATATGGTATATTTTGTTTATAGTTTTCCTTATGTTGAATGAACTTTGCACTCATGGCATAAATTCAACCTGACCATTTATTAAATATGTCACAACAACTTATTTTCTAATATTTAATTTAATATTTTGAAATAAATATTCATGGGGAAAATATTACTCTATGATTTCCTTTTTGTTTTTTTCATTTATCTTTTCCCAGTAGAGACATCTCTTCTTGGTTTAATTATTGGAAACATATTTATATCAGATGGATTGTTGTAGAATGCCATCTTTCCAATTCTAAACAATTTATTTAAAATTAGATGCAGTTGTGCTTTTAAAATGTGACTCTTGGTTTCTCCCCTGTCCTTCATTTATGGTTCATTCAAGATATTTTTCTGAGATTAGATTATTTGGGTTCTCTTCTTTTGACACATTTTCATAAGTATTTGTCTATTTCATTTATGTTTTCAATTTTCTTGGCATAGAATTGTGTAAAATACTAAAAAAATTTTTTTAATTTCCACTTTGTTATGAATTATTTTTTCTAGTTTGGTTTCCTTTTTTTTTTTTTTTTGAAAAATTTATTATCTAATTGTTCTTCTTTTGTGTTAGATTTTTTTTTTTTCAAATAACTAGTTCCTAGTTATATTTATCAGTTCAGCTTCATTATAAATTTTGGTCATTTCTTTTGATTTTCAGAAACCTTATTTTTGTATATAAGTTTTTGGAGTTGTGTGTTTTTTTGTTGTTGTATTCTTTTGTTTGTTTGTTTTTGGCTTTTCTGCATTTAAATATTTGAAGGGATAACTTTTTTTCCCTAAGGAATGCTTTGGCTGAATCTCAGAGTTTTGGTACGTGGTATCAGTGTTGTCATTTTCTTTAATGAAATTGTCTTATATGTCTGTGGTTTTTTTCTTTTTTTTTCTTGGACCCACCAATTAATTAATTGACACATCACATTAATTTTTGATCTTATCTTCAGTGGTCCTTTATTTAGTGGAATTTATGATTATTTAGGGATATATTTAATATTTCTACATTTGTTTATTTTAATGCTCTAGCATATGGTCAGCATTTATAAAGCTGCTTTGTATAGCCAAGAAACGTGTATATTTATTATCATTTCTATTCATTAATTATTATTGATCTATCATTTCCAAGTTTTTCTTCAGAAAAATTTCTGATCTTTCCTCCCTTCCTCTCTTCCTTTCTTCCTTCTTTCCTTCCTTCCTTACTTCCTTTCTTCTTTCCTTCCTTCCTCCATTCCTCCCTTCCTCCCTCTCTTCCTCCTTCCCTCCCTCCCTTTCTTCCTATTTGTCTAGGTCTGAAAAGAATATAGTATGATCCTCAACAATTACAGTTTTACTCTATTTCTCCCTGTAGTTCAGTTAGTTTTTCCTCACAGTACTTAGATGTGTGCCCTATATCAAACAATAACAGGGATAATGGGCATCCTTTATTCCACTAGGAAGGCTTCTAGTGTATCCTCACTTCATATGAAGCCATGCAATTTAGTACATGCTGTAAAATATTGATATTTGTTATTTATGGATACTTTGAGCAAAATGTATTTTTCATGCTTATATCTTTACCTTTGTCGATTTTTACTGTTGCCTGTACTTATCTTTGTAATCCCTTGTTTTTTCTGTATTTGCTTGAGGCATAATAAATTCTGCTCAAATTCTTCATTTTAATCCAGTGTAAATCTTTGTTTTTTAAGACCTTTTTTTCTCTAAACAATATAGTGTTAGATTCTTCTTTCTAACCTATTCTACCCTTCTCCATTTCATGAGTGAATTCATCCCAATTCATGTTTACAGTCAGGATTGATAATTGTGTTTTCTCTTTGCCATTTGTTGTTTTTCAGTTTTGTTTCAATTGTGTCTGGCTCTTCATGACCTAATTGGGGTTTTCTTGGCAAAGATACTGGCGTGTGTGTTCCATTTCCTTCTCCAGCTCATTTTACAGATAAGGGAATGAAGCAGATAGGATTAAATGATTTGCCCATGGCCACACAGCTAGTAAGTGTCTGAGACCAGATTTGAACTCAGGAAGATGAGTCTTTTCTGATTCCAAGCCCAGTGCTCTATCCACTGCACCATCCAGCTGCCCGTAAAGACATTGAGGGATCTTTAAAAATATCATTAAAAATATCTGTTTAAAAGCAAAAGGTAATATTACATGCAATGGTGATATACTTGAATGTTTCCCAGTACATTTAATAGCAAAGCAAGGTTACATACTCTTTGCTATTACTAGATATAGTTACATCAATGCTATAAAATGAAATAAATTAAAATTTCTTTAGGTAAATTTCTAAAGATAAAAAAGAGATGAAATCATCACTATTTGCTGATGACATGATTATTTACTTAAGATGTCCTAGGGAGTCAACAAAGATTTTCCAAATCTTTGCTGGTTACAATTTGTAGCTCTTGTTTTTCTAGGTATTTTTGTAGTCCTTGTGCCCAAGTAATTCTTTTCTTTGAAGCTTTTGTTTTGTATTTCCCTTTTGAGAGAGTCAGTCCATGATATTTCTTCATTGAGTTTAGCATTTTCTTCTATCTAGTCATATCTCTAGTCTGTTTCTGGATAAGGACTAAATTCTTAAGTCATACTCCCTTCCTCCTCATACTTTTGAATGGCATAGAGTGACCCTACTTGGTCTTATAAACAGTGGGTAAAACTAGATCCCACTTCCCACAGAATTCTTAGTTGTGGGCTCAGTTTCCTTGTGGCTCCACTTAAGCCTTGTCTTTAGCTCTTTCTCTGTTTCCTTCCCTTATACGATCTCAAACCTAGAGTTGACTTTATCTCTTCCTAAAACCCTGATAAGTCCCAGTAGATTTTGTCATTGTTACTGGTAGTAAGTTTACTAGAGACAATAGCTTCAGCAAAGTTATAGCCTACAAAATTAATCTGCTTACATCAATAGCATTTCTATATAATAAAAAGCAACTTCCGAAAGGCAATAACAAAAAAGGATAATTCCATTCAAAACCACCACAAAATGCTTCAACTCTTAAGCACAGAAAATGGATTCAATTATAAAATATTCTTTAATGCAATAAGGAACAACTTGAATAGCTGAAGAAAACATTCAGTGCTTGTTGTTGGGCTATGCCAATATACTAAAACTGAAAATACTACCAAAACTAATGTACAGTTTTAATATAGTTTCTTTAAGTGGAGTAATTACATTCATGTATTGCAGTTTATTTTGCTATTCCCTACATTATGAACATTCACTTTTTTTTATAGTTCTTTATTACCACAAAAAGTATTGGTATACCTTTTTTTGGTGTCTGTGAAGCCCTTCTGTCAGTGATCTCCTTGGGCTATATGTCTAGCCGTGGAATCTCTGGGTTAAAAGATTTGGATATTTTGACCACTTTATATGTCTCCTCCCTCACTGCTTATTTGAATCAGTTCCAGAAATACTAACTAAAGGAAAAGTTAAGAGAAAGACATTAAGGGTTTAAAGGTAGCCATAGTGGAGACTTGCTGGTGACATTATGATTCATTTACAAAATCCTAAGGAATCAGCAACGAAGCTAGTGAAGACCATGAATAGCTTTGACAAAGTTGCAAGCTACAAAACAAATCCTCAAAAAATCAATAGCATCTATATAGTAAAAGAAAAATCCAAGAGTAATTATTTGAAGGAAATCACACTTAAAGTTACTACAAAATGCTTAAATTATTTGGGATTCTATAAGCCAAAGTATACTCAGTACTTGTATAAATTAAATTTCAATATGCTCTGTAAAGAAATGAGAACAACTTAAATAATTGGAGAAATAGTCAATGCTTATTGTTGGTCTATGCCAATATAATAAAAATGACAATACAAAGTTAATTTTAATGCCATATCAAACTACCAAAGAATTATTTTATAGAGTGAGATACAATAATAAAATTTATTTGGAGCCAAAAATAATCTATGATATCAAAGAGAAATAATGAAAAAGAGTAGGAATGTGAAGGGAATAGCATTTTTAGACTTCAGATTGTTCTATACATCAGTAATCATCAAAGCCATTTGGTACTGGTTAGTTAGTAAATATAAAAATGTATTATTAATAATTCAGACAAGGCCAAGGCAAGGGATAATCTAAACTAATAAACTGAACCTGAAAACATAAATGACTTAGGAAATCTCTCCCTTTTACTTTGATAAGAATTGTTGGGAAAACTGGAAAGCAGACCACCTACCATCAGTATCTTTGCCAACATTTGGTTTGGGCTTTTCAGAGATCTAGGAAAGGATAGAGTCAGTTCTAGGTTTGGGATTTTGTAAGAGAAGAAAACAGAGAAAAAGCTAAGAACAAAGACTAAATGGAGCCACAAGGAAACTGAGCTCACGGCCAAGAATTCTGTGGAAGGTAGGACTTAGTTTTAGCCAAAACTTAGTGAACCAAGCAGGGTCACTCTACACCATTTAAAAGTTTGAGGAGAGTCTGACCCAAGCATAATCTTTATCCGGAAACAGATTGGAGATATGACTGGACAAGAAGAAAATGACAAACCTAGTAAGGAAATACCATGGACTGACTTGTCCAAAGACTAAATCCAGAATAAGGGTAAAGTCCAAGTAGAGCTTCAAAGAAAAGAATTACTTGGGCAGAAATACTACAACAATACCTAGAAGAACAAGAGGTACAAAATATAATTTTAAATGAAATTAGAGCTAAGATCAAAAGACTGGAAAGGAGAGGTAGCAGGTTATATCAGAAGGTGATAGAAGTTTATCTGAGAATTGGGTTTCCTCAAAATTATAATGGGCCTATCAGAAAGCAATGACTCCATGAGATGAAAGAAATATTAAAATAAAATCAAAAGATTGAAAAAAAAACCCAGAGGAAAATGCAAGGTTTATAATATGTGTTTTTTTCCAACTGACCTGGAAAAGTGATCCAGGATAGATAATCCAAGAATCACCCTCCTACCTGAAAATCATGATCAGAAACAAGCCTTGATATCATACTTCAGAGAAAACTGCCTAGATAGATCTATTAGAAATAGTGGACAGAGTGAAAATAGAAAGAATCCGGTAGTTACTTCCTGAAAGAAAACCCAAAATGGGAACTCCCAGGAACATCTTGGCCAAAACTGATGCTTCTAGGTCAAAGAATTAGTACTTCAAGTAACCAGAAGGAAAAAAAAAGTAGCATATTAAAAAATGAATATCAAGATCACACAAAATTTTAGATCTACCACTATGAAAGAATAGATAGCTTGGGATGTGATAATTATAATAGACAATAAAAGCTTGTAACTAAAAAACAAATTACCCTCCAAAACTGAGTATACCTTACTGTGAAAAAAAATACAATTTTAATGGAATAGAGAACTTTCATTCATTTCTGATAAAAAGACCAGAGCAGCATAGAAATTTTAAAACACAAATAGAGAATTCAGGGGAAAACTAGAAAAAACATTGGTCAAGCATATATTCAAACAGATATTTTCAAAAAAATACTTCCCTTGAATGTCTTCCAAGATTGTAAAGGGAGTTAAAAAAGATTAACAGGGTCCTGGTCATGGTTTTGTTCTGTTTTGAGCATCTTAATGGAAGGAAGAAAAGTAAGTGTATTAAGGAAGAAAGCAAAAGGAAGGGGAAGAATATTACTTTCTCACATAATAGTGGTGCACTGGTTTGAAAATTGAGAAACATGTTGTGGCGGAGTAGTGGGAAGAAAAGGCACCATGTGAACTTCTTTCTTCTGAACTGAACTGAGAAAGGTTCAAGACAGTTTGGCATAGAAAATATATTAAATTCAATTGGGAAATAGGTGGTAACATAGGGAGGGTAAGATTGCTGAGGGATTAGTCATATGGAAAACAGACCGTAAGGTCAGAGGACAGAGTCTGAAGAGGAAAAGGAACAAAATCCTGTGATTTTGGGTGAGGTGAAGGAAAGAAAAGAGGAACAGCAATGCAGAAACAGATCATTTCAAATACAAATCACTTGTGTTAAGCAGAATCTTCTTTCACCATCACCTTTTCTATAAAGATGAGGACAGGACAAAAGAGAGATAAAAGTATGTGAAGAAAGATTGGAGGAAAATACACAGTTAACTCTTGTAACTGTGAACATGAATTAGAGGGCCTTTTATATGGAAGACAATTTCAGAATCTAACAAGAAACCCTGGAAATCAAAGGATTCATACAGAGTTTAAAGAAGCGACTAGAATAAACTCTTTTAAACTTCAGGTGAACTCTAGAGAACAGTAGTCTCAGTTTGCTTCCTCTTTAAGGCTTTTTAAGACTTCTTGGGCAGAAATTATCTGAAAATACTTTTTAGAAAAGAGAAATAATAACTCTGATGATTACTAAATAAGGCCAGAAAGGGTGTGTATTTTTCAGTTGTACGTTTAGCATGTTAACAAAAATTGACCATAGATTGGGGCATAAAAGCCTCACACAAATTGCGGGAAAGAAGAATTATTCAATATATTCTTATTGATTGATACAATGAAAGTTTATTTAATAAAGGGAATGTGCAGAAAAATTAATTGGAGACTATGTACTTTGTGCCTAAGGAATTGTTATTGTTAAAAAATGTTGTCAAAGACTGAATAATAGAAACAATATAATTTTTTTTAAGAAAATTGCAAAAATGAGACAGAATATCAAAACTTTTCAGATTTAGCTAAAGAATTTAGGGGGAAATACATATCTCTAAGCATTCTTATCACCTGAAAAGATAAAGAAAATGTCAATAAATTGGGCATGCAACTCAAAAAAATCTGAAAAAAAGCAACAAATAAAACTAATAAAATAGCAAAATAAAAGAAAACCAACTAAACACTAAATTAGAAATTTTAAAAATCAAAGATTAACAAAATTAAAAGCAAAAACTACAAATTGAGTTGATAAATAAAACTAGAATCAGATTTTGAGGTAATAAAATTGAATAGTCTAATAGAAAGAGAAGAAAACCATCTTTAAAGCATCAAAAAAGGAAAATTCGAATCAATTCAAGACAAAGGAAACAGTAGTTATTTTACCCAAATATGTGCCAATAAAATGGATTACTTAAATAGATGATTACTTACTAAAATATAAACTACTACAATTAAAGAATAAGAAGTAGATTACTTTAATTACCGTTTAATCAGAAAAGGACAAGTCATAAATATATTAATAATCATTGGTTTTCAGTCCTTTCCATTGCATCCAACTCTTCATGCCCCTATTTAAAGGGTTGTCTTGGTAGAGACACTGGAGTGGTTTGCCAGTTCTTTCTCCAGCTCATTTTATGGATGAGGAAATCAAGGCAAACAGGGTTAAGTGACTTGCCCAAGGTAATGCAGCTAGTAAATATCTGAGTCCAAATTTGTAACTCAGGAAGATGAATCTTCTTGACTCTAGGCCCAGCACCCTATCCATTGAGCCACTTAACTGTCCATTAATAATAATAACCTTTATATAATGGTAGGCTCGCAAGGCATTTACATATATATAAAATGGAGTGGGTATGCTATTATTTTTTTTTGAACCCTGAAAGATAAAAAAGCCAGAACTAGTTTGATTAGCAAATTAATGTTATTTAACCTTCAAAGAACATTGGATTACAGAGAGTATTATATAAACTCTGGAAAAAATAGAAGATATTTTTTCTAAACTCATAACACAGTTCCCTCCTTGTTTCTACACCAATGAGAGACAACTCAATTAAAAAAAAAAAACCCAAACTCTAAACTAGTGTATCAGTAATGGTTATTGAATAAAAGCATTAAAATATTATGATAGAGGTGCAAGATATGTTAAAAATAGTATTTACTACGATCAAATAGGATTTACAGTAGGAATATAAAATTGATTCTGCAGAAACTAAACCTAAGAGTCTATATTAATAACAAAACCCACAGATTTTTCCTGATTTGGTGAATTGTAGCTATCAGAATTCAAAAACCAATGTTACATTTGATCGAGAAAGTCTACATGCATTTCTAGTAACATCAAGGGTAAAACAAAAAGCATGTCTTTCATACCCATTATTATTTGATGTAGTACTAGAGAGAGTAGCTATAGCAAAAAGACAAGGAAAAGAAAAATGGACAGCCTGAGCATGTTTATTGAGGGGAGAAAAGCTATTGCTTTTTGCCAATGAGGTGATTGTCAATAAGAATCCTAAAGAGTCAACCACAATTAATTGAAAAAAGTAATTTTAGCACTGTTGGCAGGACATAAAAATAAACCCACAGATAACATTGTTTTGGTATGTTACTAACAAGTCTCGGCAGGGAGAGAATGAGTAATTGCCTTCAAAATATCTAATGTATAAAATACTGGGTAGTCTACTTAACACACTATATTCAAGTACTCCATGAGTACAACTACAAAACATTCTTTATTGAAAACAGAACTCAATAATTGGAGAAATATTAATTATTCATGGTTAAGCTTTGCCAATAAAACATAACACTACTACTTAATTTTCTTAGTGTCGGACCATTCATATTACCAAAAGATTACTTTTTAAAGCTAGAAAAAAATAAAATAAAATAAATTAAATAAACTAAAAAAGTAAAATAAATAAAAATAAAAAATAAAATTATCTGAAGTGAAGAATGAAAAGAAAAACAAAAATGGGAAGCATGAGTACCTAGCAATACCAGAACACAAATTATACTACAGAGCATTTTTCTCCACTTTTGTCTCCAACCTTAGTTTCTGGATTCAGAGAGTCACTTGCATACTCTTAAATAGGGTGGTCACGCTCTTTTTGGTTGTGTCCTCAATATAATCTGGGTGCCATTGTTGTTCCTGCTGTCCTAAATATAATGGCTGAGACCAAGCCCTACCCTCGATATCTTGAACAGTTCTAAAAAGAGAATTGACCCTGTCCATTGCTGTGACCCAAACGGGCTCCACCCAGAGGTAATCACTTGAATTAGTAGCAAGCATCCTGCAAGAGTCAAAGTTTTTTGTTGGCTCTTTCTCTTGCTCTCACTTTAATTTTGACTGCCCAGACATTTGTCTCCTTCCTGCTCTGGTGGGCTTATTTTGTCTCTGACTCCTGCTGTGTCTCTGCCAGAGGGCTATAGGTCCTCCCTTTGATTGTCTCCAGTCAGAGCATCCAAAGGCTTGTATCCATCTTTTGCAATCCTGGAATGAACGGAGACACTTGGTACCACTTTACCTTGGGGTTGGTTTGTTCTTTGAATCACTGTTCCTTCTTGTGCATTTTCAGAACTTTATTAGAATGTTTATGGGAGATCTGGGCTCTTTGGAGTAAAATCAGTCATTGAACAACCACTTAATAAGTGCCTACTGTGTGCTAGGCACTGTCCTAAGCAGTGGGGATTAGACCAAAAGTAAAACCGTGGTCTGCGCCCTCAGGGAACTCATATTCTAGTGGGGGAGATAGTATGCAAGCAACTATATACTTGTAAGGTATAGATGAGATAAATTAGAAGGAATTGCAGCAGGCAGGCACTGAAGCTTAGAGGAACTGGGAAAGGTTTCCTGCAAAAGATGAGTTTGACCCAAGTCTTTAAGGAAGCCAGGAAGAAGAAGAAAAACAGCCAGTAAAAAGGTATGGATTTGGAAGTTGCCAGTGTCACTAGATGGTAAAGTACAAGGAGGGGAGTACATTGTAAGAAGACTGGAAAGGTAGGAAAGGCCTAGGTTGTAAAGAGGCTTAAAAGTTAAAAGATTTTATATTTTATCCTGGAGGTAATAGCCACTGGTTTTGATTGAGTAGGTGAGAGGGACACGGTCAGACCTGTACAGACCAGGATCATTTTAGAACTGAGTAGAAGATGGACTAGAATAGGGAGAAACTTAAAGCAGGGAGACAGACCAGCTGAGTATTGTAATAGTCCAGGTATGAGGGAAGGAAAGCCTGACCCAGGGTAGGGGTTGTGTGAGTGAATAAAAGGGGATGTATATGAGAGATGTGGTAAAGGTAGGAACAACATGACTTGGCATTATATTGGATATGTAAACTTGAGGGATGAGGAGTTAAGAATGGGTAATGGGAGGGATTGTGGTACCCTTCAAAAATAATGGAGAAGTTAGAAAGAGGGGATGATTTGGTTGGATGAATTCTGTTTTGGACAAGTTGAATTTGAGATGTCCAAAGGGATGCAAAACTACATCTCAGAAGAGAAATCATGAATAGATATATAGATCTGGGAATCATCAGTATAAAAAGAATAAGTGAATCACTATGAGATGAGGTGATCATTGAGCAAAATAGTATAGAGAGAAAAGAAAGAGGGCCCATGACTGAACCTTGGGAGACACCCATGGTTTGTGGATGTCACTTGCATGAAGAACAAGCAAAGGAGGACTTAGAGGGATCAGGCAGGAAGGAGGAAAGTTGAAAGATAGCAATGTTGTGAAAACTTGGAGATAAAAGTAGCCAGAAGAGATTGAATGACACTGTTAATGGCTCTTCAAGGTAAAGAAGGATAAAAATTCAGAAAAGGCCATTAGTTTTGGCAATTAAGAGGTCATTAGTGATACTGGACCAAACAGTTTCAGTTTAATAATGAGACTGGGAACCAGACTGTAGTGAGTTTGGAATCAATTGAGAGAAGATGACTTTTCCTTAATCCTCATTCTCTTTGATCTTTCTGCAGCCTTTGACTCTATTGATCACCTTTTCTTGATTCATACTCTCTTCTCTCTTGGTTTTCAAGACACCACCTTTTCTTGATTCCTCTCCTACCTGTCTGACCATTCCTTTCCAATCTTCTGTGCTATATCCTCATCAAGATCATGCCCCTTAGCTGTAGGTGTTGTACAGAATTCTGTCCTGGACTCTTTTCCTCCTATACCACTTTACTTGGTGATCTCATTAGCTCCCATAGATATAATTACCATCTCTATACTGACGATTCTCAGATTTACCTATCCTGCCCTTACCTTTTCTGACCTTCAGTCTTGAATCCTCCAACTGACTTTCAGACCTCTCAAACTGGATGTCCAGTAGACATCTTTAACCAAACATGTCCAAAACAGAACTCATTATCTTTCCCCACTAAACTCTCCCCACTCCTAACTTCCCTGTTGTGATAGAGGGCAGCATCCTTCCAGTCTCTCATGCTCACAACCTAGGAGTCATCTTGGACTCGTCAGTATTTCTTACCCACCATCTCCAATCTCTTGCCAAAGTCTGTCCATTTCATCTTTGCAAATCTCTCAACTACACCCTTGTCCTTTCTCTAACACTACCACCACTTTGGACCTCCTCATCTCACTTCTGGACTGTTGCAACAACCTACTGGGTAGATCTGCCTGCCTCAAATCTCTGCAGTTCATCTTCCAGTCAGTCAATGAAGTGTTTTCCTCAAGCATAGGCCTGACCATGTCAACTCCTATTCAGTAAACTCTAGTAGCTAACTATTGCCTGCAGATTCAAATACAAAATCCCGAGTTTAGCATTCAAAACCCTTTATAACTTAGCTCCCTCCTACTCACTGTACACTACATGCTCTCTCCTGTTCAGTGACACTTGGCTCCTTGCTATTCAACAAACAAGATGATTTTATCTTTCAGCTCAGGGCATTTTCTCTTGACTCCCCTCCCTGCCTGGAATGTTCTCCCTCCGTGTCTCTACCCATGGGCTTCCTTTGCTTCTTTTAAGTTCCAACTAAAATCCCATCTTCTATAGCAGGTCTACACAACCTGCTGGCCTGCCAAAGGATTTCAAATGGCCGTCAAAAAATGTAGAGAAAATTATCCTTTACATTTTTCACATACCGCCCAAAATCCTTTGTCATGCCTTTTCTATACTCTCTTAATTTTAGTGCTTTCCTTTTTAAAATTTCTTCCTACTTATTCTGTTTATAGCTTGTTTGTACATATTTGCTTGTTATTGTATGAACTCTTTGAGGACAGGGAATATCTTTTGCTTCTTTTTGTATCCCCAGTGCTTGGCACATTGCCTGGCTCATACAAAGCACTTAATAAGTATTTATTGACTGAATGGCTGACTGACAAGAGAGGAAGTAGAGGCACTGATTGTAGATGGCTTTCTCAAGAAGTTTAGCTGAGAAAAGGAAGAAGAGATTAGGATGATAACTAGCAGATATGGTACGATTAATTGTGATTTTTTTTTAAAGGATGGAAGATAGTAGAGTGCTTGTAATCAGCCAGTAGATACAGAGAAATGAAAGATTTAAGGAGTTTAACAGAGGAAGAAGCCTGTTGTAGCAAGGGTGAAAGCAAAGATTAGTACTGAGGGATTTGCCTTGGCAAGAAGGGTCACCTCTTCATGAGGGACAGGGATGACAGAAGAGATAATAAGGGAAGATGTCTGAATGATGTGACATGAAGAAGAAAGGAAGAGGGAGTTCTTGTTGAATGACCTCAGTTTTTTTGGTGAAATATGACAGGGTCCTCAACTGATAGGCGAGGGGGAAAGCAGCTTTGGGACACTTGAGCAGAGATGAAAAGATTTGGGATATCCATTGTGATGAGTGGGAAATAACAATTCAAGACATGTAAAAGGATTACCTAGCTACAGTGAGAGAACTTGTTAAGACTTTGTAACATCAATTTGTAGTGTACCCAGTTACCATTGAACTTTATCCAGCTCTGTTCAGCAGGATATAAATAGGGTTGTGAGGGTGGTAGATGCTGGGAGTAATCCAAGGTTTGGGTTTCTTAAGGTGTGACTGGTGATGGGACATGGAGTAAGGAGTCTGAGTATAGAGGATAGCATAGAATTGAACTTATTCACCAAGACAAGGTAGGGAAGGGAGTAAAATATAGCTACTTGCAGGAGTAATGGGCAACCTTGTAAAGACCTGAAGGATGGAGAAATTAGAGTCACAGTGGAGGACAAAGTACAGGGTTAAAGGTGTAATGATAGACAGTTATGATTATAGACAATTCTTGTTTCCCATAAATTCACATTACACAAATTTGACTTTACATAAAGAATTCTGAAAGAAACCCACACTCCAAAAAGTCACATATGTTAAATTTACAGTGACATGTTAGTGATTTTGATTTGGACCATTCTTTTACATGGTTGTTAATGACTTGTGAATTTCTTTTGAGAACTGTTTGTTCATATTGTTTGATCATTTAATAATCAGGCCATGGTTTTTGTTAAAAGTGTTCTTAGATTTGACAAAGTACTTAGAACCTCATAATTATCATGCCATTCAAATGAGTCATTTCAAATAATTGTACATTTTGAAAATATAACAGAGTATGTGTGTTTTAGAAGTAGGCCTTAATCCAGATTTACTGTGTGATAACATGGCTGCCTCTCAATGGGATCGTTACCTCCTTAAATATATGCTTGCTAGAATTAATTTTCTTACTTTGGATGTCATTAACCAGGTCTCATTTGCTCTTTCATATGCATTAAATCGTTGTTTTCACTATATTCGCACTAAAAGATTTTCTGCTGTAAGTCACTGAAGTTTTTGAGGAGATGTTTAACATCATATCTGTATTTTATTTAAAGGGTATGGCTTTCCCCCTCTAAAATCTAGTAGAAATATGATTTCTGGTTCATAGATTTATTAGTGAAACTTAAACCTTTATATTTATATCTCCAGGCAACAAGAAAGGATAAACTCACAGAGGGAAGAGATAGAGAGACAAAGAAAAATGTTAGCAAAACGAAAACCTCCTGCAATGGGACAGACACCGCCAGCAAATAATGAGCAAAAACAACGTAAAAGCAAGACCAATGGAGCTGAAAATGAAACGTACGTTGAATGTTTATGAATTGTGTGCCTTCAGAGCTAAAATAGCTACTTTTATTCATACTGTCTTTGGGGAAATTTTATAAATGATAAAACTTCATCACTTGTCAATTGAGAATTAGAATTAGAATAGAAGCTTTCTTTTCTTCTTGATTGGTTGCACTCATGCGAAAATTAACTTTCCTTAAGATGGCTGTGTCAAAAGGTAATATGTATGTACTATCTTGTGAGTCATTTTTTATCATCAATGACTTATGAGTCACTTTTATGAAGCATAGGTATATTCAAGACATACAAATCAAATGCAAAAAAACCTTGGAAGGGAAGGTGTTCATTTGTCTTGAAGTTTTTGCGAGACAGGTGGACACTGAGTGATCTAAGACCAAAGCTCAGAACTAAATTTGAAGTTGGGGGGATGCGTAGGATCTCTAAGGGAAAGAAAGTATAGGAATAAGGACTAAGCCTTGCAGTACACTCATATTTAGGAGGTCAGGAGGAAGAAATAGAACCACAGAAAAGGCATCCCAAGAAGTGGAAGGAGAATTAGAAGAATAGACATTGTTATGTCTTTTCTCTTAATAGGAAGCTGAACCAAGAAGGGAAATTGATGTGACCAATTGTCTGATGACACAGAGAAGTCAAAAAAATATGAGGACAGAAAATTTTATTGAATGTAACAGTTAAGGTTATTATTGGTCTTGAAGTAGAGAGAGCAGTTTATTTAGATTGCTAAGGGTTGAATATTAATCCTTCCTCCTCTTTGTTATATTTGAAATTGTTGCTCATCCTCTCCTCTTGAGTACTCTCTTTTCTCTTAAGTTTTTGTAACCCTACTCTTTCCTGATTCTCATGCTATTTGTTTAACCACGTCTTTCTCTTTTGCCGTCTTGTCATCCATATCTTATCCCCTAACTATGACTGAACCCCAAGTCTCTGACCTGGGTCATCTTTTCTACTTACACACTTTTTCAGACACCTTATTAGCTCCTCCTACATCATCTCTGCATACAATCACCAGATTTATGGATTCATCCCTGGCTCACCAGTCTTGCATCGCTAACTGCCTGTTGGACATTTCAAACTGGATGTCCCAGAGACCTTTCAAATTCACTACATCCAAAACAAATCTCATTGTCTTTATCTTCCAGTTTCCTCTGCAGAACTTCTCTATTTCTGTTAAAGGCACCACCATTCTTCCCATCTCACGGGTTCACAACTTCTTTGTTCCTCAAGTCCTTCTCGATTCACATATCCAGTTTGTTTTCAGATCTTGTTTCTACCTCCATAACATCTCTCACATCTGACCCCTTTCTTCTCTACAACCATCACATTAGTTCAGGTCCCGGTCTCCTCTCTCCTGGATATTGGAATTGTTTCCTCAAGTTTCTCCACACCCCAGTCCATCCCCCACAGAACTAGTATTTTCCTCTGTTCTTCACATATAACGCTTCATCCTCTCCCGTCTCCATGCGTTTGCACTGGCCATCCCCTATGCCTAGAATTGCAATTGCCTCCTAACCTCTGATTCATGAAACCCTCCCTTATTTTAAAATGCAATTTATGTTCTACGTTCTACCTGATGACTTTCCCATTCCCCCAACTTCTAGTGGCCTTGTACTTAAGCAATTTGTTTACATTTGTTTTCCTTCCTGTAGAGTATAAAATTCTCACAAGCAAGGGCTATTTCACTCTTTAAAAATCTATGTTGCCTTGAATAATAACTGGCACACAGCAGGCTCAATGAAAGCTTGTTTGTTTGATTGATTATGCTACATCATTTTAATATTGGCCTCCCGTCAGAGTAACAAGGTTGCACTAACAGTTTCAAATCATTTTCCTGAAGTTGGAATTCTTTGTCCCAGAATTAATTCTGTAAGACTCTAAACCAGTTGTTATCTTTGTCACTTTAATCTGACCATTTTTCCCCTTTGTGACTTCTGATTTGTGATATAGAGCTACCCAATATTTTATTTTCAGTATTTTTATTAAATATTGATTGATAGAACTGCCTGGCTTAGGAATAGTAAAAGGGACTTAAAAGGGTTTCTTTGTCCCAGAACATTAATTGGAATTCAGCTCAGGTCACCAATATGGGGAAGCAGTTGCCATCTGGGCTCCTATGAAATCTAGGCAGGAGGGCCCTCTCCATTTGTTCATTTGTCTATCTATTTATTTATTCATTTATTCATTATTTATTTATTTATTCATTCATTCATTCATTTATAATGATTTAATATTTTATTTTCCCCCCCAGTTGCAACATTCTTTACTCAAAATTTTGAGTTCCAAATTCTCTTCCTTCCCTCTCTCCTTCATTAAGAAGGCAAGCAGTTTGATATAGGTTATACATGTGTAGTCATGTAAAACATATTTCCATGGTAGTTATGTTATGAAAGAAAACACAGACCAAAAAAAGAAGAAAGTAGAGTTAAAGTATGCTTTGATCTGCGTTCAGACTCTTATCAGTTCTTTCTCTGGAGATGGGTAGCTTTTTTCGTCATAAGTCTTGGATCATTATATTGCTGAAAATAGCAAAGTCATTCACAGTTGATCATCATAGAGTATCATTGTTACTAGGTATAGTGTTCTCCTGATTCTTCTCATTTCACTTTGCATCAGTTCATGTAAGTCTTTCCAGGTTTTTCTGAGAACCTCTAGCTCCTCATTTCTTATAGCACAGTAGTATTCTATCACAATCATATACCTCAACTTGTTTAGCCATTCCCCAGTTGATGGACATCCCCTCAATTTCCAATTCTTTGTCACCGCTAAAAGAATTCCTATAAATATTTTTGTACATAAAGGTCCTTTTCCTTTTTGTTTTTTATCTCTTTGGGATGTAGACACAGTAGTGATAGAGCTGGGTCAAAGGTGTATGCACAGTTTTATAGCCCTTGGAGCATAGTTCCAAGTTGCTCTTCAGAATGGCTGGATTAGTATACACCTTCATTAACAGTGCATTAGTGTCTCTGTTTTTCCATATCCCCTCCAACATTTGTCGTTTTCCTTTTCTGTCATATTACCCAATCTGATAGTTGTGTGGTGGTACCTCAGAGTTTTTAAAATTTGCATTTCTCTAATCAGTAGTGATTTAGAGCATTTTTTATATGATTATAAATAGCTTTGATTACTTTGTCCTAAAGTTGCCTGTTCATATCCTTTTTCCATTTATCGGTTGAGGATTGGCTTTTATTTTTTATAAAATTGACTCAGTTTTCTATATATTTGAAGAAACAAAGTCTTTATCAGAGAAACTTGCACTATAAAATTTTTTTCAGTTACAATTATTAACTGTGTTGTGTCCCCCACCCCCCGCCCCCCAGCCATTTATCCTATTCTCTCTCCTTTCACCCTGTCCATCCTCAAAAAAGTGTTTTACGTTTGTCTTTTACCCACCCCAGTTCAGGCTCCCTTCTATCACCACCCCCTTCTCTTTTCTTTTCTTACTTTCTTGTCAGGTAAGATAGATTTCTATACCCAATTAAGTATGTATGTTATTCCCTCTTCGATGAGAGTAAGGTTCAAGTCCCCTCCTCAGCCCTACCTCCCCAATCTTTCCCTTCAGTGTGAAAGTTCTTCTGCATCTCTTTTATGTGGGATAATTTACCCCATCCTACCTCTCCCTTTCACCTTCTCCCAGTACATTCCTCTTTCTCATCCCTTAATTTTATTTTTTTTAGGTAATCATCCCACCATGATAAACTAACTCCCATGCCCTCTGTCTATGTATATTCCTAATTACCCTAATAATGAGAAAGGTTCCTATTTTATTTCTTTGGGGGTATAAATCTAATACTGGTAGTATGTCTAGGTCAAAAGATATCTAGAACTGATCATATTGCTTTCCATACTGATTGGGCCAACACACAACTTCACCAAAAGTGCATTAGTATTCCTTTTTTCCCCCTAAAGCCCCAATTGACATTTTAATTTTTTTTGTCATCTTTGTTGATCCTATATGCATGAGATAGAACTTCGTAGTTGATTTAATTTGCATTATCTTTTGGGGAAATGTTTATTCTTTTAAAATTTTAATAAATTCCTTATACATAATTTTATATATATTTTATAATTCCTTTTATATATATATATACATATATATATTTGCATATCTTGTACGTGAGACTTTTATCAGAGAAACTTGCTATAAAGTTTTTTTCCTCAGTCTCCTCATTCCTTTGTAATTTTGACTATATTGATTTTGTTTGTGCAAATTGTTTTTTAAAGTGTATATAATTGGTGCAGCTAGGTGGCGCAGTGAGTAGAGTACCCACCCTAGAGTCAGGAGGACTTGAGTTCAAATTTGGCCTCAGACACTTGACATACTTACTAGCTGTGTAACCTTGGACAAATCACTTAACCCCAATTAATTCCCCCCTCAAAAAAAATCAAAATAAAATGTATATAATCAAAGTTACCCATTTTATTTTCTGTGATCCTTTCTATACTTCGTTGGTCATGATCTAAAATATTTTTTCCATAGATTTGATAGAGGATTTCTTTTTTGTCCTAATTTGTTTGTGATGTTTCCCTTTATATGAGTCACATATCTATTTGTTGCTTATCTTGTTGTATGGTGTGATATGTTGTGATCTAAAACTGCCAAACTTCTTTGTAATTTTTGTGAAATAGTGAGTCCTTACCTCTCAGTATCTGTGTCTTTGGGTTTATCCAACACTTTGCCCTGCTTATGTTTGTCTGTCTGTCTGTCTGTCTGTCTCTGTCTCTCTCTCTCTCTCTCTCTCTCTCTCTCTCTCTCTCTCACACACACACACATGCACAATGAAGGGTGAAGCCCTTTATTTTTTAAAATTATATAATTTTTTTTTCAATTACCAAAAATCTGCCTTTTCTCCCCCATCCCAATGGAGAACAAAAGAAAAACAAAACCCTTTATAAACCAAAGCAAATTTCCACATTGACCATATTAAAAAACAGATTTGCCTTATTCTATACTCTTGAGTCCTTCACCTCTATATCTGAAGATTAGCAGTGTGTTTAATCATCAGTCCTGGAACTGGTTAGTTTTTATGCTTATAAGAGTTCCTAATTCTTTAGAAGTTGTTTCCTTTTACCATGTTGTTGTCATTGTACAAATTGTTCTCCTGATTCCCCTTATCACACTCCCCAATTTGTCTGAAATCATCCCCTTCATAATTTCTTATAGAATAATAGTATTCCATATACACCATAACTTGTTCAGCCATTGCTCAGTTTATGGGCATTTTTTCAGTTTCCAGTTCCTTGCCACAAAAAAAACAAGCTCCTAAAGTACTTTCTTAGAGCTTGTTTTGCTTTGGACTAATACTTCCCTTAATCTATGTTCACTTTAACCCCTCTCCCCTCTTCTCATCTTTTTCTCCTATTTCCCTATTAAATGAAATATATTTCTTCAACTTTCTGTTTGTGCCCTTCTTTCCTTTGACAAGTGAGAGTGAGGTTCAAGTGTCTGCTGCTTTCCCTACTCCCTGCTCTCTTCTCCTTGTTTGTATGGCTATCTACCTGTGCACCTTGATCATGTGAGATTATTATTTTTCCTAACTTCCTTTTTCCTTCCCTTCTCTTTTCATTATTTTCTCTTTCATATGTGTGTATATATGTGTGTGTGTGTGTGTTTCTCTTTCATATTTTGTTTCTCTTTCATATATATATATATATATATATATATTTTCAGTTTTCAACATTTATTTCCACAAGTTTTAAATTTTCTCCCCCTCCCTCCCCAAGGCAGCATGCAATCCGATATGTGTTTTATACATACATTCCTATTAAACACATTCTCACATTAGTCATGTTAAATAGAAGAATTATAACGAATGGGAGAAACCATGAGAAAGGAAACAAAACAAAACAAGAGAAATGACTCTGCTTCACTTTGTATTCTGACTCCACAGTTCTTTCTCTGAATGTGGATGACATTTTCCATCATGAGTCTTTCGAAAGTTTTAGGTTCTTGAATTGCTTAGAAGAGCTAAGTCTACCAAAACCAATCGTTGCATACTGTGGCTGTTACTGTGTACAATGTTCTCCTGGTTCCCATTATTTTCTTAAGATCATTAAGATATAACAAAACTACTCTTGGACCTTATCAAATTAAACTTCCTCTTTGATTCCTGTTGATGATAAGTTTCAGAGAAGACACATGTATTTTTCCCCCATATTAGAATCTTAGCAGTTAATCCTTGTTTAGTCCCTTATCATTATTCATTCATGTTTTCCTTTTATATGAATCCTCAACTTCAGAGTTTCTATGTAGCTCTGGTCTTTTCCTTAGGAATTCTTGCAAGTCCTTTATTTCGTTAAAGGTCCATTTTTCCCTCTTGTATTATACTCAGTTTTGTTGGAAGTTATTCTTTGTTGTAACTCTGTATTCTTTGTTTGTTTTTTGTTTTTGTTTTTTTTGGCGGGGCCGTTGGGGTTAAGTGACTTACTTGCCCAAGATCACACAGCTAGTACATGTGTCAGGTGTCTGAGGCTGGATTTGAACTCAGGTCCTCCTGCCTCCAGGGCCGGTGCTCTGCTCACTATACCAGCTAGCTGCCCCAACTCTGTATTCTTTGTGATCTAGAATATGGTATTCCAAGCTCTTTGCCCTTTTATCATGGTGACAGGCTGCTAAATTGTGTGTGAACCTGACTGTGGCTTCAGGGTACTTGAGTTCTTTGTTTTTGGCTGCTGGTAGTACTATTTTTTGACTTGTTAGCTCTGGATTTTTGCTGTGATATTCCTGGGAGTTTTCATTTTGGGATTTCTTTCAGGAGGTCACTGAAAGATTCTGTTTCCACTTTGCCCCCTAGTTTTAAGTTTGTTTATTTATTTTTTTAAGATCCCTTACAAAGTGATGTCTCAGCTCTTTTTTTGATTGTGGTATTCAGATAGTGCAGTGATTCTTAAGTTATCTCTCCCCGATCTGTTTTCCACACCAGTGTTATTTTGCCTTACGTGTTTTTCTATTTTTTTTAAAAGAATATTTGACTTTGTTTTAATATTTCTGTTTGTCTCATCAAGTCATTGGCTACTATTTGGTCCATTCTAATTTTCAGGAAGTTGGTTGCTTGGGGATGGTTTGTACCTCTTGTACTGAGCTGTTAATTGCTTTTTCAATTTTTTTCTTCCATAGCTCTCATTTCTTTTACTATTTTTTTCTATAAGCACTCTCATTTCATTTGTAAAAATTAAAAAAAAAAAAAACAAACCTCTTGCTTTATCTATTTCTAATTGAATTCTAATTGAACTTGTACCCAAGCTGCAATTTTCCCTGAGATGTTGCTTATACATGTTTTGGAGTCATTTTCTTCTTCAGAGTTTGTGTCTTTTAGCTTTCCTGTCATCATAATTGCTTTTTATAATGAAATTATTTTTATTTTTACTCATTCTTTCAGCCCATTTCCTAACTTTGGAATTGATGTTAGGGTTGGGCCCTAATGTACTTTTGTACAAAGTGTCTAGTTTGGGTTGGTTCTGTTGCTACCTTCTTGGAGCATTGAATGTTATGTTATTCCAGGATTTCAAGAACAGGTTGAGGACCTATACATTTTCAATGCTCCTAGAGTGGTCTAATCAAGGACAAAATTTTAATTCACCACTTTCCCTCTCCTAAGCAGGGTTTGGGTCCGAGCAACAGTGGAATGCTATAGGTACCCCCTATCCACCAATTGAAAAACTTGGTTCAGAGTGAAAGAATTATAGGTTCCTCTTTTATCTGGTTATTCTTTGTTTATCTCTAGCCGCCTCGATCATTTCTTTGCAAGCTGAGCTAGATGCTGGAACTAAGACCCTACTCTGCTTCTGAGGATGATCCATTTCACTCCTATGTGCTTCTGAAGCTTCTCCTTTTTTGCTGCACCACCCTGTCCCAGGCCTCTCTCTTTGGGAATGCCATCCCTGGGCACAGGTCCCCTTCTGAGGCTGCTCTTGATCTGTGACTTGGAACTTCCTAGTGGGCAACAAAGCTACTAGCTTCATTTCCCACCTGACCGTACTTTGAATTCCTCTGGACTTTGAACTTCTTCAGTCCCTGAGCTGGTTTCCTTTTCTCCCCACTACCATTTTTCAGCTTCTTTTTGTGTATTGTCTTTCCCCATTAGATTGTAAGTTCTCCTCAAGGGCAGAGACTGTCTTACTTTGTCACAATATTTGTATTTGTATCCCCAGTGCTTAGCAAAATGCCTGGCCTATTATAGGTGCTTAATAAATGTTTAATGACTGACAAGCTGACACCATTTCCTGAAATGCTATGGGTGTAGTGGTGCCTGGGTACAGGGACCTTCCTCTTCTTGCCTTGGTGCTCTGAGCACAGCATTCTCCTGACCTGACCACTGGCATCTTCAGTGCCAGTATCTACAGACTTCACTATCTCCTTATGCTGACCTGGGTTGGATAAATGAGACATTGTTGTCTTTTTCTGGATTTCAGCATCAGAGTTTGGTCTGGTGCACTTTCTAGATTTGTTTGGAGTTTTGTGGAGGGGAGCTCAACTGTACTGCTTCCTGCTTCTCTGCCACCTTGGCTCTGCCTCCTGCCCTGCATTACTTTTGATGGTTTCAGATTGATGAGGTTTTGTGGGAATGAATAGAGAAATGCTACTGTTGACTTTTAATTTATTTATTCCTGTAATGTGAAAGTTTGCCATTTGAGAGTATGACTAAAAAGTCAGGTGTGTACCGCTTTGATTTTTGGTGGGTATGTCTATTTCTGAAGCATGGAAAGTAAATTTAATGAGGAATTGGGTTTAGCTCATGTTAGGAATGGTAGATTGTAACGTTAAGAGAGCTTGGCCTGTGTTAATAGTCCCTTTAGGACATTTTATATGTAGTACCAAGGTAGAGAGTGGCTCAGGATATTCAGAACTTTTGGAATATTCTTTAGGTTGAAAATTTTTTAGGTTTTTAGTTTCTGAAAGTTACATATTTTATGTCTTTTCATAGTTAACAAAAGTGGCAATAAGAGAGATAGGACTAATGTTACAGGAACTGTGATCCATGTAGTTTTCATATATGATAAAATTAGACTTTTTACTTGAAAATTAAACCTCCAAATTATAAAATTTTCTTCCCTGGGCTTTCTGAACTGCACAATAATTCTGCCTCTGATTATATTTTATTCACAACTGACTATGTTTTGCCATGCATCTTGCTACTTTCAGGTAAACAGGCACAATTTTTTATATTTATAAGCAGACAACTGACTTGAAACTCTTTTCTTATTTTCCCAGGTTAACATTAGCTGAATACCATGAACAAGAAGAAATCTTCAAACTCAGACTAGGTCATCTTAAAAAGGTAAGTGTTATCCTGTGCTATGTGCTCCATTAATAGCTTCACAGAACAGTAAAGATACTCTTTTAGAAGCTTTAAAGATGCCTTCTCTACCTTTTATCTTCTGATGAATTCATTTTAGTCTTTGAGTTTCCTCTCCTCAATCCCATTTGAGAACTAATCTAAAGTTTAGTGGTTGTGCTAATTTAATGAAAACTCTATTGCCATTAGGGTTCCCTAAGGTAAAAATCAAATATTCAGGGAAGCATGTTGGTTTTAAAATTGTGTTAAACTTCTTTCATTGTTTCAAAAATGTAGCAGCAGTCAGTCTTTCCTGAGCAAATAAGTCTAGGAAATGAGTTTCATATCATTCCCTGAATATGACAGGTTCTGTGTATTCATTCTACCGATGACTTATGTGGGTGTTTAGAAAATACTGATAATTCACCTTTGGTATCTACTAACTAGCTGCTCATAGAGTCTTTAAAATAGTTTGCTTATGTTATCTGCTGTTGTTTATGATGAAAGTCAATTTCTAATTTAATATTTTGGTTCCTACTTTTTTTGCCATTGGATCTTTGATAGAAGTGACATCAAATAAGGTCCTAAAGTCTAACATCATTGACTGAATTTCTGTCTGTAGTGTTTATAAAAACTTCACAGATGTTTTTCCCTTGAGGTTTAATCTGGCTCATTAAATATTTCTTTTCTTTGTGCCAACCAGATTATTGTCTTATATAAGTGAAATAAATGTCTGTGGTTGCTTTTTTTTAAATGGCTGTGAAAACTAAAATACTTACAGTTCTAAGGTATCTTTCCTTTTAATTTCATTTCAGGAAGAAGCTGAAATCCAGGCAGAGCTGGAAAGGCTAGAGAGAGTTAGAAATCTACATATCAGGGAATTAAAAAGGATACATAATGAAGATAATTCACAGTAAGCACTTTTTAGGAACATTTTTACACATGCTGGCATTGAGTTGGATTTTCTGAAATGGTGTGACTGGCTTTGACAACTTTACTAAATTAGAGCTACTGGTGGATAAGAAGTTGTGGATACTTATTTGTGGGTGAGGAGGGCATCTTTTCTAGTAAGCATAGAAAGTTCGCTTTATACGTAATTGATTTAGAGGATAACTGGATCATGAGCAGCTTTTGAGACACAGTTTACTCTAGCAGAAAGAGCGCTAACTAGCAATCAGGGGGCCCGCAGAGACCACCTACTTTAATCTCACCATTTTATGGAGTGCCAGAGAAGTTCATGAGTAGCTAAAGTATTGGAGGGATTTAGATCTTTGGACTCAAAAGCCAGTGGTACCATGCTGCATTTGTAATGTGCAAAATCCCTTTTGGCTCAACTGTAATTTTCTGTGGTTCTGTAAACAGTAAAAGTGTCATTGAGTACCTAGCACACCAGTATCATTGTTGGCAAATACTTAACTTTCCTTTTAGAGAAATCCAAGGTCTGAAATGGTCAAGGAATGTAGGTAAAATAGCTTCTACTTCAAATTTGTTCCTTTCTCTCATTTTTTTTTTCCAATTCTAAACCATGAGTTTTATGACAATTACGGGTTCATACATCTCTGCTTTACCAGTGAACCAGATAATTTTTAAATAATGAAGGTATTTGGGGCAATCCAGTTTCCAAGTGTTCCAAGATAAAAAGTAGTAAGTGGAAGCTTTTCTTGTTTTCTATTTGCCAGTGACTCCTTAATTTTTTTTTTTGAAGACAGATTATTTTATTAAAAAAAAACCACAGTTTTAATAGCATTCCATATGTAATGGAGAATAATTGACATTTATATAGTGCTTTAAGGTTCACAGAAGTGCTTTATTTAAAAATTTAAAATATAATTTCATTGATACCCTTTTTGTCATAGTAATTTTTGGAAAGGTTCTCTTTCAGTCAACTCAAAAGGCGTGTATATAGGTATTTTCTGGTCCTTTGAATTATAATTAGTTTAAAAAATTGAGTTTTGTGCTAAATATTCAGGTGCATTCAAAGTACTTAATGTTCACTTACCCCTTCTATATTTCATTTTTTGAGAATTTTGCAAAGCATGGAGACTATGTAGTTCTTGCCCTCAAGAAGTAAGAGTCTTTTTGTTTTCATAGATTTAAAGATCATCCAACGCTAAATGACAGATACTTGTTGTTACATCTGTTGGGCAGAGGCGGTTTCAGTGAAGTTTACAAGGTAAGTGTCAGGAACTTGGCCACTGTAAATGATGGCTAAACTGAAATAAGTGTCCGTTCTACTTGGAGAATTTTTTAAAATGGTGAAATCTGACAGTTAATATAAGGTTTTTGGTAGATAAACAGAAACTTCAAGAATGCATCATAGGCAGTCCTGATCTAAAAGCCAAGTTCTTTATTTTGACCATACTTTAATCATTCTGAATCATATTGTTCATTAAACCTCTTATTTAGTGTAAATGTCCTGATGTGAAGCAGTTCAACTGGGCCACTCTCATCCCAGGACCATGTGCCTATAGATACGTTACTAAATACTTCATTTGACCAAAGGTTTATAATGGGTCATTAGCCAAGGACTGTTCAAATTTCTTGAGGAATCAAAGCACATGTCAGCATCATGGTTACTACATTAGATGTTACTTAATTTTGTATTAAAATGATGTTTGACTCCAAAACAGACTGGCTGGCATTGAAAATAGGGAAATTTTAAAAATCTTCAATCAGACATTTTTTCCCCTCCAAGTCTTTACTAATAAGTCTAGATCTGTAGAAGGAAAGGCATTATTAATATTTGATCTTACCAAATAATTGTGCAGTTGGAAGTAGTTCTTTAATTTTTTCTTATTCTGCCTTTCAAGATCGTCAAAGCCAAATTTTCAGTGCTTCACAAGTGCTTTCTAGTTGAATTTTTTTGGTGTGATGAATATATATTCCTGATGCCCCAGCTATATAGAAGGTTTTGGTAGAGTATGGGAAGCACTCATATTGAAGAACTCATTGAACCTTAAAATGGTTAACTTTTAATATTTGCATTACCAATGGCCAGAGCCAACATTTAAGACAACTAAGTGATGTTTTACTTGGTTTTAAATTGATGTGCAAATGAGCATTAATATAGTCAGATGAATAACTTACACATCCTCAAAAAACCCACTTAATGCTACATTACTTTATAACATTAGTGTAATAATAATACATGTAACATAATATAATATAGGCTTTATATAAGTTAGTGTGAAGATTTCAAGGTAGAAGGTTTTTTTTCAAAAATTGCTTGTATTGGTTTATCAAAAAAAAAATTTGTTTATGAGAACCACCTTCATTTTCCCCTTACATGACACTTAAAATGGATCAACATAAGGTGATAGACAGTTCACATTTGCAGTTTTCAGTTATCTGGACATTGACAAGAGTCACTACATGGGCAGTTAAAAGATGGTACCAAGGCTTTTATAGGCCATCACTAGGTAGTACAGAGTATGCAAAGTGGCAGAAAGTAAGGGTTGCTGGTATGTAATTATGTAATACATAGGCAACACTTCTGAGAGCTTTACATATGTCCTATTTAGAGCAAACCTATTATGTTAAATATGAATTTGAAAAACAGACACTAATGATTTATTATTCATACTTCACAAGGATTATTGTAGGATTCCCTACTTGTAGGACAGAGAACTTCCCTCGTGCAGGTGATTGCAGATTTCTAATGTGTGATTTCTAGGATCACATCTGTTCAGATAGTGAGAAGTCACATATACTTCTCACTGTATGATGTAAAACCTTATTAATTCTGAACTCATCAATAGGGCCATTTGTTTGTGGAAACATGCCTCACCTCTCTTAGCAATCCTAGAGAAGAGCCATAGTGCCAACAGCTCTTGGACAATATTTGAGTCAATCTTCACATGTACTTTAAGGGCTTTAAAGAGGCTTCTTTAGTCTTTATTTTATGATGTGAATCAAGAGATAGGGTTGGTCTCTATCCTCTCTATTGCTTACCTCAATAATGGTTAACAAATTGTAGAATCATTTTCCAGATAATCTTACTTCAAGGAACTATACTGAGAGAGGATATGTAATGATTGAACCTTCTCTTCTGTTTGTTACCTAATGGGCAGTATTTTTCATTCCCCAGCTTCCTAAGAGTGATAAAGCAATAACTATTTGAGCACTTGACATCCCAGCTTTAGCTCTCTGATAAGAGAGCTGAATGGTTATTTGACAATAACCATTTGATTATGAGTTGTCCATTCGTGGTTTATGTGATATTTGTGTTTCCTAGATCATTTGATGCCATTATGTTTGGATATTTCTGAATTATTAGATCATAAATCTCAAGTAGTTGGTGGTTCTTCTGAAACAAATGGGTATTATAATGAGATGCCATATGCTGCCAGAGTAATTTAAATATTTTGGACCTTTAATTACATTGAACTGAAAAGCAAGAGCTTCAAGTTAGTTGCCCATGCCTGTAGTATTGGTTTGAATTTCTTTGAGTATGATCTAAATTTCCTTCTCTTTATAGGCATTTGATTTAACAGAACAGAGATACGTAGCTGTGAAAATTCACCAGTTAAATAAAAACTGGAGAGATGAAAAAAAGGAGAATTACCACAAGTAAGTGAACTTTCTCGGGATAGATTTTTTTTTAAGTAGTTCAATGCTCCAGTCAGTCAGCAAGCATTGCCTAATATATGCTGTGCACTGTGCTAAGCACAGAGGGATATAAAGAAAGACAAAAAACAATCTGTGCTCTCAAGGATCTCACATTCTGATGAAGGATACGGTGTGTAAATAATTGTATACATTCAGAGTACATGGGAGGTACCACCATCTGCTGTTGAGAGGCAAGTAAATGGGACCATGAGGAAGCAGGGATATACAGAGAAGCTATGTCATTGGAGCTGTGCCTTTAATGCCATGACAGTGAGGAGTTTGAAGCAACTGCTTGTCTTGGTTGTCCATGATCCTGTGATTCTGTATAATGACACATGATACAGTAGATTGAATGCTTTATGTTGGTCACTTTGTGAAGGTTTGTATCCTGTTCATCTTTCAGTCCTCTTCGGAAGGGAGTATACCAGACGAAGTTGGGGGCCTGGAGGAATGGGATAAATTGGTCTTTTCAAGTTAGTTGTTATGTATTAAATCTTGTGATTCTTTGTTCCCTTAGTGTCAGGCTGTGGCTGTTTTCTCTTTCTTCCTACAAGATTGGAGACATTGTAAATTTGTGACTTGTTTGCTTTGGAGACCAGGCAGATTTAATTTGTTGTTGGATTGCCTATCAGGTTTAACATTTGTTCTAATTTGGTGGTGTATTAAACTAGACAAATGCTGACAGTAAGTGCTGAACACTAACAGAAAGCTCCCTTTGACAGGTCAAGTATTTTTCTATAAACAGTTCTGCTTTCCAGTGATAAACAGAGCACTAGAAAAATAGAAGTGATAGTGCAGAACCCACAAAATAGCAGAGGGAAGCAGGGATACAGCCCAGGACAGCCTGGATGGTCGCTGGATGGGAGCTCAGCGTGGGAGGCAGCAGGACCAGCCAGACCAGGAGCCAGGCAGAACAGGTCCTAGCACCCTGAATCAGTGAGCTGTGGCAGTTACCAGACTTCTCAACCCACAAACACCAAAGACAACAGAGAAGGTTAGTGGGAGAAGCTGCAGGGGACATAGTTCCCGGTTCGGCCACCACCCCAGGGGCAGCGGGGGAGGTGCAGCTGCAGAACTACAGCTGCAGTTACTTCAGGCCCCAGGCCCACGTGGTGGGAGGAATTAAGTGGCAGATCAGAGCAGGAGTGAAGAGCCTGCTGAAGATTTGCATCAGGTTCAGGTTGGTGATTCTTGAGGAAGGAGGAGTGCTGGTGTGGCGGAGCTGGCTATATAGAAATAGCTCTGAAATCAACGGCGCATCCCCTGAAGCTTGGAACAAAGTACTCTTTGCTCTACAAGCAGTCATACCCTGACGAAAAACTCAAGGGTCAAGTAAGTTGGCTGGGAACATGGCCAGGCAGCGAAAACGCACCCAGATTCAGTCTCAGACTTTGGAATCTTTCTTTAGTGACAAAGAAGACCAAAACGTACAGCCTGAAGAAGTCAACAAAGTTCAAGAGCCTACATCAAAAGCCTCCAAGAAAAACATGAACTGGTCTCAGGCCATGGAAGAGCTCAAAAAGGAGTTGGAAAAATTGGGACGAGAAATGAGAATGATGCAAGAAAACCATGAAAAACAAGTCAATGACTTGCTAAAGGAGACCCAAAAAAATACTGAAAAAAATATTGAAGAAAACAACACTTTAAAAAATAGACTAACTCAAATGGCAAAAGAGCTCCAAAAAGCCAATGAGGAGAAGAATGCCTTGAAAGGCAGAATTAGCCAAATGGAAAAGGAGGTCCAAAAGACCACTGAAGAAAATACTACCTTAAAAATGAGATTGGAGCAAGTGGAAGCTAGTGACTTTATGAGAAATCAAGAGATTATAAAACAGAACCAAAAGAATGAAGAAATGGAAGGCAGTGTCAAATATCTCATTGGAAAAACCACTGACCTAGAAAATAGATCCAGGAGAGATAATTTAAAAATTATTGGACTACCTGAAAGCCATGATCAAAAAAAGAGCCTAGATATCATCTTTCAAGAAATTATCAAGGAGAATTGCCCTGATATTCTAGAGCCAGAGGGTAAAATAGAAATTGAAAGAATCCACAGATCGCCTCCTCAAATAGATCCCAAAAAGAAAACTCCTAGGAACATTGTCACCAAATTCCAGAGCTCCCAGGTCAAGGAGAAAATACTGCAAGCAGCCAGAAAGAAACAATTTGAATATTGTGGGAAAATAATCAGGATAACCCAAGATCTAGCAGCTTCTACATGAAGAGATCGAAGGGCTTGGAATACGATATTCCAGAGGTCAATGGAGCTAGAGTTAAAACCAAGAATCACCTACCCAGCAAAACTGAGTATCATGCTCCAAGGCAAAATATGGACTTACAATAAAATAGAGGACTTTCAAGCTTTCTCAGTGAAAAGACCAGAGCTGAATAGAAAATTTGACTTTCAAACACAAGAATCAAGAGAAGCATGAAAAGGTGAACAAGAAAGAGAACTCATAAGGGACTTACTAAAGTTGAACTGTTTTGTTTACATTCCTACATAGAAAGATGATGTGTATGATTCATGAGACCTCAATATCATAGTAGCTGAAAGGAATATGCATATATATATATATATATATATACACATACATATGTGTGTGTCTATGTGTATATGTGGGTGTGTGTATATATATATATATACACACACATACACACACACACACAAAGGGCACAGGGTGAGTTGAATATGAAGGGATGATATCTAAAAAAATAAAATCAATTTAAGGGATAAGAGGAATATATTGAGAGAGGGAGAAAGGGAGAAATAGAATGGGGTAAATTATCTCGCATAAAAGTGACAAGAAAAAGTGGTTCTGTAGGAAGGGAAGAGGGGACAGGTGAGGGGATAATGAGTTAACCTTGCTCTCATTGGATTTGACCTGAGGAGGGAATACCATACACACTCAATTGGGTATCTTACCCCACAGGAAAGAAGGAGGAAGAAGATAAAAAAGGGGGGATGATAGAAGGGAGGGCAGACGAGGGGAGGAGGCAATCAAAAACAAACAGTTTCGAAAAGGGACAGGGTCAAGGGAGAAAATTCAATAAAGGGGGATAGGTTAGGAAGGATCAAAACATAGTTAATCTTTCACAACATGAGTATTGTGGAAGGGTTTTACATAGTGATACGCATGTGGCCTATGTTGAATTGCTTGCCTTCTTAGGGAGGGTGGGTGGGGAGAGAACTTGGAACTCAGTTTTAAAAACAGACATTCAAAAACAACAACAGAAAAAAGTTTTTGCATGCAACTAGGAAATAAGATACACAGGCAATGGGCCATAGAAATTTATCTTGCCCTACAAGAGAAGAAGGGAAAGGGGGATGGGAGGGGAGTGAGGTGACAGATGGGAGGGCTGACTGGGGAATGGCGCAACCAGAATATACGCCATCTTGGCTTGGGGGGAGGGTAGAAATGAGGAAAAAATTTGTAATTCAAACTTTTGTGAAAATCAATGCTGAAAACTAAATATGTTAAATAAATTTTTAAAAAAAGAAAAATGAGTGATATTTGAGGTGGCTTCTGAAATCTGCGGATCTATCAAAGTATTTGTGTCACCTCACTTATTTCGATGCACAGATTCCACCATTTTTTACATACTACTTGAATGCATCTTGAGGCTGCTCTAGCATGTCCTAGGAAGGCAGATGTAGCCCAGGTGATTTTGATGAGCCACTCCATTGAAAGCACATATCATATAAATAAGGTAAAATACATTCCACTGACTAAATATGTATTTATCAATGGATACTGAGGATAAATCACAGACTAGAACCATGTATTCTTCTGACCAGTTATGAGTGAGGCCACATACCGTTCTAAGATTGCACAGTGCCTGAGGGTATCAGAACAGATTGTCATTGCCATCTGCCTACTGAAAATTCCTATGTGATCTAGTTTTCTTTTGTATTCTTTAGATAATGATCTGTATCATTTGCTTACCTTGATCATTCTCAGTCAGTTGACTCTGGGGCCCAACACTCAAGAGTAGTCAAAGAAAGTCTCAGCGTCTGTGGTGTTTTGCAAGTAAAGATACTAGGGTAAATGAGTATAATTGTTCACCTTAGCTCTTGGATTTATGAAGGGATAGAACAGCAAGCCCCTTGAATCAGGCTCTTCAAAGCAGAACTCCAAGCAGTTCTTCCATTCTTTTTAAGTAACTTTTCACTCCAGTTTGTAACTAAAATGGAAGAAGGAAAATATCCAAGCAAGGACACTTAGGTGTTCTTATTCTCAATGAGTTAGGCATAGCCAAAGAGTGAGGAGACTTTGGAAAAACTAGGGTCGTGAGTAGCTGCTGTATGTGCCGGAGTGTTCTAATCCCCGTTATAACATACTAAATGATATCCAAGTAATCCTCATGAATCTGAAATTATAATACCTTCCAAAATTCAATTTTTCTTTACCAAAAGTCTCAGCAAAATGCCACAAGCTGTCTTGAACTATAAAGGAGATCCATGCTGGACATTTTGCCATAGTCTTTATAGAATGCTTGATTTTTAAACTAACTCCTAACTGTAAAGTGAAAGGCCTCTCTTAATGATTGTATAAAATGTCTGTTATGGTAGTGTTGTCATCATCTGATGATAATAACTGAGAAAAATATCAATATTAAAAATGACAAAAAGATTCACATGTAATGGGGGGAGCATTATTGACTTACTCTGTAGGGCATGGGCTTTGAATTATTTTTCCCTAAATCCCTAAAATTCCCTAATTTACAAAATCAAACTTTTTTCTAGTGCTGTTTGTACCAGAGTAACACATTTGTAAGGCATCTGACCCAAATGGAGTAGCTTTGATCATAGAAATGTGAAAGAAGGGAAGAGAGAGAAAAACAAATGAAAACTTTTGGGGAGGGTTAGAGTTTATCCTGAGATTGATTTTTTTAGAGAATTATTAAAATAAATTTAGAATTAGGAATACAGAAACAAATTATTTATAGATTGCTACCCATTACATTCCAAAAATGATTTAAAAAAACCATACAGTAAGGAAATTTGTGAAAAAAGCACAATAATTACATCTCAGTCAAAAGTATGCCTTATCCAAAGGCCCAGATAAAATCAGTTATTTTTGAGACTCTAAATATATTTCTCCATGTAAATTGAGAATAAAGCAAAAGTTAGAAACAAGAAGAATGTTGTCAATCAGCTTATTTTTATATTTTTCCTTGGGATCCAAGATTCTAAGGTAGAAATACAATTGAGAGTAGCAATGTTCTTGGATTTGACTGGCTTATAGACTAAGCAGTACAATGAGATATGAAGTCTAAGGTTGTTTTCAAATGATGCAAAACATCTTCAAGTGGTGCTTCTAGAAATGTAATTTGAGATGCTACCAAACATCTCTCTCCTGTAGCAAAGACTTTATATGACACAACCTCTGAATCTTGTGCCTCTTGTCTGTACCATATGAAATTGGCTTATGTTTAGAAATATTTCTACCAAATCAAGGAATAAACTTACATGAAAAATGCCTCTTTTTTAGCAAACTTCAACTTTCCGTTTTTGAGGCTGACAAAATAAGATGTCAGAAACTTTTCAAACTGCTGATAGTAACATTTCAGAAAATAAGCCTAATTTAGACAAAATTCCATATGGTATACATCATATTAAAGTCTCTTTGAGGAGAGTTTCCCCTTTTTCTCTATGTCCATACTGTAGGAGGCAGGTAAATTGAAGTCAGAGGATTAAAGGAAGCAGGTGAAGCCAAAGGGGGTAAATGAGTGACTTTTTGTTTTTGTTTTGGTTGATTAAATACAAGCAAAGAAACATAACTTGTTAATTCTCTGTTCCTTTTGTAGGCATGCATGTAGGGAATACCGAATTCACAAAGAACTGGATCATCCTCGGATAGTTAAGCTATATGACTACTTTTCACTTGATACTGACTCGTAAGTACTGTCCCAGATATCTAGATGGTCTCCATAATTTTCTAGGACTGTGCCATAAGCATTTCTAGAGTTGAGATTCCTAGGAAGACTATTACAGCCCGGTAACCCTCAGAACTAAACCTATTAGTACTATGGGGAAGTGATTCCATACTAAAATTAATTGCATGCTTTGGGGCCAAACAACCCATGCCAGTGAATATGTGTTGGCTTTGCCCATCTTGGACTCAACCCTAAAAACCTTGAAGAAACTCCATTGCTCCTCAAGCTAATGGAGCTTGACTTCAATTCCTGAGAAAATTCTAGAATAGATCATTAAACAGATCATTGATGAATATCTAGAAAAGGAAGCAGTGATTACAAAGACCCATCGTCAGCTTCAAGAAGAACAGGTCATTCCAGACTGACCTTATTTCTTTTTTTGACAGGGTTTTTAAACTAGTAAATGAGAGGAATGTTGTGTATATAGTTTACCTAAATTTTAACAAAGCTTTTGATAATGTCTTTCATACCATTTTTGTGGAGAAGATGGGAAGACATTTATTATATGATAACACAGATTAGATAGTTTGAGAATTGGTTGGATGACTAGATAGACTCAAAGTCATTCATGATTTAGTGTTGATTTAGTTAGTTCTCCAGTGGAATGCCTTCGGGTTCTCTGCCTGGGCCTGTGCTCTTTAACATTTTTATCAATGACTTGGATAAAGGCATAAGTGGCATACTTATCGTATTTGAAGACAACACAAAGCTGGGAGGAATAGCTAACATACTGGATTACAGTCAGCCTCCAAAAAGAATCCAATAAGATATAGAGTCTAATACCTGGGTGCCAAAAAATTATCTTTACCAGTATAAGATGGGGTTAGGGAGGTGGTTAGAGAACAGTTCTGAAAAATTTCTAAGCGGTTTTAGTAGATTGCAAGCTCTGTGTTAGTCAACAGTATGATGTGGCAGCCCAAAAAGCTAATGTGTTCTTGTACTACATTAAGAGAAACATAGCTTCTAGGAATAGAAGGGAAAGTCCCATTTTACTCTGCCTTTGAAAGATTTCACCTGGAGTATTGTTTTCATTTCTGGGCACTGTAGCCATTGATCAACATTGATCAACTGGGGGATGTCTAGTTGAATGGTAAAGGTCCTTGAGTGTATGCCATTTGAGCAGCAGTTGAAGGAACTGGGAATGCATAGCTCAGAGAGGAGAAGCCTGGGGGGAAAGAGGAAAAAAAATAGCTGTCTTCATGTATTTGAAGGGTTGTCATGTGGAACAGTAATTATGAGTTCTGTTAGGTTCCAGAGAGTAAAACCAGTATCAATGGGTTAAAGTTCCAGAGAGGCAAATTTTGGCTCAGGGTAAGAGACAACTTCCTTATAATTGGAACTATGCAAAAACGAAACAGGTTTCCTCAAGAGGTGGTGGGTTACCTTTCCTCAGAGTCTTTAAGCAGACTGGATATTGGGCAGATTACAGTAGTTTTTTTGCTTTGTTTTTGCTTATGAGTTGGATTAGATAGCCATTGAAGTCCCTTCCAACTCAGGTTCTGTAATTCTAGGACTACATCAAGGGTATGAATTTGCACTGTGGCAGTGAACATAAATATAGCACAAATGAAAAAGGCATGTCTTCGTGGTAATTATCATATCAGTGTTGCATATTGGTTTAGGAAAGTTTTAAAAATCTTTGAACATTGCTGTGATAATTCTGAACTGGACCAGACCACTATATAGTAGAGACCCTAGGCCTGACAGGATCCTTACAGGTGATCCTTAAGCTTTGGAAAAACCCCACCTGCCTAGGAATCTGTTTCAGCTCACATATGCTGCAAAGGTCACACAGTCACAGAGATTTAGAGTTGGAAGGGACATAAAAGACACATTATTCCTGTATCTTAAGCCACTATCTTCCTAGCCAGATATTCACTTCACGAATCAGTTTTTCTTTTCTGCATCCCTAGCAGTCAGTGGTCTTCAGTTTTTGCCAGTGATTCCACAATCTTTGGCAGTACTTATTTGGTTCTTACCTATCCTTCATGAATCACCAAAAGAAGATAGTAGTTATCCATTTTAATGGGATTTAAAAGGTTCTATTTTGTCTTAGATACCTGCCCCATGAAGACAGTAGACCTTTCTGCTTTCATATCAGTAAATGCATTCCTTAGTTACCCTTAAATAGGAAATAACAACCACCATCATTCTTTTTTTCTTTCTCTGTTGCTTACTGGATTATCTCTCACTGTATGGCTCTGTAGGATTACTATATATAATTCCTTAGTGGAGCACAGGCAGCTACATCCTCCTCAAAGCGTTCAGCTCCCTTCTTTTTGTTTTTTTTTGGGGGGGGCAATTGGGGTTGAGTGACTTGCCCAAGGTCACACAGCTGGTATATGTGTCAAGTGTCTGAGGCCAGATTTGAACTCAGGTACTCCTGATTCCAGGGCCGGTGCTCTACTCACTGTGCCACCTAGCTGCCCCAACTCCCTCCTTTTTAGGAATAACTTCAATTTTTTTTTAGTTCCAAATGTACAACTGTCCCTTTCTTTCCTTTCATCATGTGACAGACACTTCCATTCTCTAAATTCTGTACAAGTTTTCTCCTCTTCCACTTCTGACCTCTTTTTTCCTCCCCATTGAAGCCCTGTTTCTCTTTCCTTTGGAAATGCTTCATTGTTCTTAACACTCTGGAGTGTGCAGTGATGTTCCTAGAGTCCCTTCACCTCTTCTAGGAGGAAGAACCGTGGAGCAGATAGATAGCATTCAGTTGACTATGGCAGAAATACAAACATTTAACACCCAGTGCAAGCTCTGTTGTCCATCTTGATTGAGATTTTCATTATTGGATGGTTGTTGATGTTTTTATATTATTTGTGATTTTTATATCTCACTCTTAACACCTGGCTTAATCCTTTAAGGCCATTTTTCACGTCTTAATAGTTTGACAGTCCAAGCCATCTTCCTTTTTTTTTTTTTTTTTTTTTTTTTTTTTGGATATCAGTGACTCCCTATCTCCCTCATGACGCTCCACCTATCAATCCACTCTGCTAATTTGCTTTACTGTCCAGTTTGTTTCATTTACCTTTTCTTTTTACTTGCCTTGCCAACTACCTTGTTCTCATTTTCCTTCAGTCCTTCTCCTTAAGGCATTGTCTTTAGGTCATTATTCCTTGATCCTAGTATTCCTTCAGCCTTCCTTCACCAAAGCCAGAGGTCAAATATGAACTTCAAGATTGTTCATTTTCATTTTCTCAGTTTTTCCAAGTATTTTTCCTTCCCAAATTCAGTTGTCTTTATAAGTCGAAACACCTTCAAGTCATATATATATAATTTCTTCTTCTTATTCCTTTCAAGTCTCCCTTTCTTCTCTGGGTCTTTCCAAACTGAAGGTAGTCCTCTAAAGGGGTCTTCAGGACTATCCTATGCCTGTAAGGAACAAAACAGGATTATCCTGTGCCCTGCAGCCCAGGATACCCCACCATGTCTCCAGGAGGGTTTGAGACTAGGCATGTCTTGACCCTGTCACAGAGTAGTCTTTTCTCAACATTAAGTCAGGTGCAGAGAAATATTGGGTTAGGAAAGTATCAATTTGGGGAACCTGAATTACATCCCCTTTCCTGTAGCATGTGTGTGGCACACTGTGACTTCTTTTTACTCTATTTATAATAAGGCCCTAGAATATTAAGTTCTTCCACATTAAAATTTAAGTTCAAAAAAAAAATTCCAGGGCCAAATGTAAATTTTGGATTATCATCTTGGGATATATACATACATACATACATACATACATACATATATATGTATATGTATATATACATATATACATACATACATATATATATATATACACACACACACACACACACACACACATACATATATATATGCTCCTTTATATATTTATCTGCTCCTTTTAATGTAAGAAATTGAATTGATCCTCTGTGACTATGGGATCATTCTGCTCTTGGATTGTGTTCATGAGAAATTTTCCCCTAGAACAACAAACATGTAAGAACATAAATTTAAAAAGCAGTTTGACATTTGTAGAGATTAGAAGAGAATGTTTTTTTAAGCCTGCATTTTAGGTCAGAATTTTGCTGAAATCTGAGAGTTTCTTATATTTTGTTGAATTATTATACCAGTTATTGTTTATGAAAGTCTGAATGCCTGGCTTCCGTAAATATGTACCATACGTTTATAACTTGGGATAGAAAAAATCGAGGACATCTGTCCACAAAGCTTCGTCTTATCCCCAACTCCACATATGAAATAACCTCAGAAGAGAAGGGTGGTTCTCCTTGCTAAGACCAAATTGCTCTGCTGGCATCCTTGATCCTGTCTCCGGGTATTTGCCCCTTTAATTATCCCTTTTCTCTTAATTGTCAAGTTCTCTTTCCCTGTTATCTTCTTAATCTTACCAATCCTCTTAAAAAAACAACAGCAACAAAAACTTTCACTTGACCTACATTTCTTCTTCCTTTCACAGGCCAAACTCCTAGAAAAAGCTATCTATGCTCTTTGCCTCCACTTTTTCACTTCCCACTCACTTCTCAACTCCTTGCAGTCTCTCCTACACAACTGAAATTGCCTTCTACAACAATACCGGTGATTTCTTTATTGTTAATTTCAGTGGCCTTTTCTCAGTTCTTATTCTTTGTGACTTCAGTGTTTGATGATGTCAACCCTTTCTAAATATTTTTTCCATTTTTGAGTTTTCATGACACTGCTCTGCCATGATGGGTTTTCCTCCTTACCCATCAAATGAGGATCAAGTCTCTGCAGTTTCTTCATCTATATCCTGCTTCATAAGTGTGGATTTACTTGTCTTGGTGGGTTTTATCAGCTCCTGTGGGTTCAAATATCATTTCTGTTCAGATTACTCCCGAATCAACATATCTGCTTTTCCCTGTTTGTCATTTCCACCTGGATACATTTCATAGGCATCTTAAACTTAGCATGTACCAAACTCAAACCATTATTTCCTTCTAAATCTTTTTCTCCTAATTTCTCTTTTTTCTGTCAAGCAGACCACCATTATTCCATTTATTATGAATTCCAGACTAGCAACCTAGGTGTCATCCTCAACTCTTCACCCTCCCCTACTCCCTGAATCCATTCAGTTGTTAGATCTTCAACATCTTGCAGATCCACCATTCTCTTCTCTTTTCATACAACTACCCTAATACTGGCCTTTGCTGCCTGGACTATTAGAATTCTCCTCCTTTCCCCATCCCCTAAGTGGTCTCTGACTTCATTCTCTTCTCTTTCAAATTCATCTTTCATACAGTTACCAAATTGATCTTTCTCAAAAGTAGGTCTGACTATGTCACTACTTAAGAAGTTTCAGTGGCTACCCATTCATTGCCTTTAGGGTTAAAATACATTGTTTGGCATTGAACGTCTTTCACATGCTGATTTCATCTTATTTATCTACACTCTTCCACATTATTCCTCCTTCATGTATGCTCCATTTGTACTGGCTTTTCTACCATGCCAGAAATCCTCTTCTTCCTTATATCTACTTAGCTCCTTTAAAAGCTCAGCTCAGCTGCCACATTCTTCAAGAGGGCTTTCTTGAACACTTTTTGTTAGTGACCGCTTCCATCTGTTTTCCCTGCCTGCCTCACTTCCATATGCCTGTATTTACTTGTCTTCTCCCTGTTGAAGAATATAATCCCCTTAAGGGGATTGTCTCACTTTGGTACTTGTATCCTCATCACATAATCTAGTACTATTTACTATAGGACTATAGTCTAGAGTAGGTGCTCCATAAGTGTTTGATGTATAGATTGTGCCATAAAGAAGAGAATGATAGTAATGACTGAAATATACACTTTCACGTTTATGTTTATTATCTCATTAGTAACAACCAAAGTGAGACACTTTTGAGTACTTATATGATGAATATTTAACTGAGCATGGTCTTACACTGGCCATGTCCTGTCTTATTTTTAAAAATAGCTTCTTAGGGTATAGGTTCATTTTAGGTTAGTTTGTTGTAGATACCTAGATACCCTTTGTGCATTTAGGAATTTTCTGAAGTCATACCACACTGTGTAAATTATGAAATGAAAAATTGCCTAAACTTTGATTGTACCATATTAGAAGCATCAACAAGACATGTTTTTTTACATATCATGCTGAAATTCTGTTACCTTTCTAGTTGTTTTAGACATATATTCATAGGTTGTTGGGATTGATAGTGATTTAAAATTCATATATGCTTAACTTCCCTGAGCCCCCTCATTTTATGAACAAGGATACTGCAACCCGACATGACCTATTCAGCATCACATATTCATGTTATTGGCTGAACTGGTACTACAGTCCAGATTACCTGATTCCTAATCCAATGCCTTTTCTGCTTAATCATATTCACTCTTTCATTGTTATTGAAGATAAAAATCAGGTTCTTCTAAACAGTGAGACGTACTTCCATATTTATGCTCTGAAATTTCCTGCCTGTATGAAAAAACCTCTTCCAAATAACGTCTTGTTCAGAGGCACTAAAGTTCTTGAGTCCAGGGAATGTAAACATTCCTCGACTCTCTGTTCAGAAGAGGTGGGCCTAGGCAGAATTTTTTGCGGTATCAGAGTCTTGTGGTATCTTTGACTGTGGTCATTCTTGACCTGAGGATTCTAAAAGTTGGTCCTCCTATAAATGAATAGGTGGCCTGTGGTTTGTGATGAACAAATAAATAGTAAGGAAAGGGAGGGAGGAAATGGAAAAAGGAGTGAGAAGCCATTCTTCTGAATTGTAGAAAAATCTTACTGGATGATTTTACTTTACTACTAATCATTTAATGTTTTTTTGAGTGGAATTGAAATGTTAAATATTTACAAATGTTTTCCTTTTATTTCTTTACCTTTTAGGTTTTGTACAGTATTAGAGTACTGTGAGGGAAATGATCTGGACTTCTACCTTAAACAGCACAAGTTAATGTCAGAAAAAGAGGCCCGATCCATTATTATGCAGATTGTGAATGCTTTAAAGTACTTAAATGAAATCAAACCTCCCATCATTCACTATGATCTCAAACCAGGTAGGTTTCACTACTAGATAGAAGAACTGTTAGATTTTCTTACTGCCCTTGGGATTATAACAAATAACCTCTATTTTATAAACTTAATTTGTCAAGAACCAAAGAATCCTGTTAATTACCTGGTTAGAGATGTAGTGGTTGGGAGAAAGGTCCATGTGTGCACTGCTAAGCATAAGTGATATAAATGATCTTAGGTAAGCTTGAAACTAAGTACTTGGTTTTTAGGGCTAGGGAAGTTGAATATGGAGGTATAATTCAGGAACTTTGGCTGACTCCAACTTTTCTTCTTCTGTTATTCTCTAGGAGCATTTTCTACCCTTTTTACATCTTCTTGGGGAATGTGCAAATGGTAGTGCTTTTTCTGAGCATTCCTAGTTTGATTCAGCTTAGAGCAGACTAACTTAAATAATCGTTACAAAAGGGCAGAGACATTACACTCATCACCATATAGGAATAGAGTGCATGCCGCTTAGATATATTTCTCCCTATCCTGTGGTGTACAATTTTTCCCACTCTTCTTTCCTTTAGAAATCTTAATTTGGCTCCATATATATTGCAGTAGCTATTTGTTTGGGTTTCATAGAGCAGTTCCCATTCACCTCCTTTGCTGAGCCAAAGCTACAACTTTTTCTTAATTTCCAGTCTTTTTCCTGATATCTGCATCCTAGATCACATACATCAGTGTCAGAACATGATCTAGAGAACACAAGACAGTATTGTAATGAAGTGACTTTTTCATTTGGTTTTCCTGGGATTTTTTTTTTCTAATATCATATTCATCATATTTCTCAAACTTCTTATAGGAGCTCTAGGTGTCACTGTTGCACTAGCTTTTATTCCATTTTATGCGTTTCCTTAATCTTCCTCCAAACAGTCGTTTGGCTTAAAGAGATTTGTTGAAAGTTCATACAACAATTACCATCCTCTGACCAAATTTACAATTATACTTTGCTTTGGCAGAGAAATGATAAATCTGTAGATAGATAGTTTATTTATCCACTTACCTGGAAAATAAAAAATCTGCCACCATGCATTTAAGTCTCTTAATAGCTTTATTCAAGAGAGTCACATTTTCACTTTTGTACAAATTTTGATATTTATAATTATCCCCTTGTCACTTGTGAATTTTTCTTTTAATCTATGTCCCTTCTTACTTGTAATGTTTTTGTTCTTTTTAGGTAATATTCTTCTAGTAAATGGTACAGCATGTGGAGAAATAAAAATCACAGATTTTGGTCTTTCTAAGATAATGGATGATGATAGTTACAATTCAGTTGATGGTATGGAGCTAACGTCACAGGGTGCTGGTACTTATTGGTAAGTATCATGCTTGTGCTGAAGTGGACTTTACAATAAGTGGATCACTAACTGATTTAGCTAAAGCATTTGTAAATATTAAGTGGCTGTGGTAATTGGCAAAAAAAAGCCCAAGTCAAGCAAATCTCTCCTGTTGATATAGTTACTGTCTATTAAAATACAATTTGTTTTTTTTCTGCTTCTATAAATTTGCCTTATTTTCTTTCCTACTTTGGCAAGTATTTTGGTGAAATGTACAGTATCGAGTCAGATAATTTGCTTATGTCATGATTTTGGGGCTGACACTAATAAGTAGAAGAATGCTGTTGATGTAATTTGAGAGACACTAAAAGCACCATATAGCCAAAATATCTCCTTTACCTAATTGCCACAGTGCTTGAAATTCTCCCATTAGAGAGTCACTCCTTTGGAGTAAATATTGCAGAGAAAGAGACCAAGTATCCATTCCATCGTCAGGGTATTTATTTTAAAATTCCATATAATTCCTGACTCTCAACCTAAGAAATAGGAAGATCAGAAGTGAATTTTGGGTCCCATGTAAAGAGAGACAGTATAGTTGGATGAAGAGTTAGAGATTGTATGCCTCTGCCTCCTTTTCATAGGGTGCAAGGCACATTGCTCTTTGGGTATATAGTCAGTCTTTTTTCTTTTAAAAAAAATTTTGTTTCTCTTTTTAAAACTATCACTGTCACTTCACAATTACTCCCCTTACCTAAAACCAATAAATAGTCTTCCCTTGTAATAAATACAGTTAAGCAAAATAAACACATACCTTTGTTGTGTCTGAAAACATATAGCTCATTCTGTACCTGTAGTCCGCTTCCTTTCTGCCAAGATGTGAGACATGAGGCAGCTAGGTGGCACAGTAGATAGAGCACTGGGCTTGGAGTCAGGAAAACCTGAGTTCAAATATGGATTCAGATACTTACTAGCTGTGTGACCCCGGGCAAGGCACATAACCCTTTTTGCCTCAGTTTCCTCATCTGTAAAATGAGCTGGAGAAGAAAATGGCAAACCACTCTGGTATCTTTGTCAAGAAAACTCCAAACAGGGTCATGAAGAGTCAGATATGACTGAAACACCTGAACAAAAACAACACAAGAAACGTGCTTCGTCATCAGCCCATCTTTGGTCAGAATTATCCTTGACGATATTTTGGTCACAATGTAAATTTTTTCTGGTTTTCCTGGTTTTGCTTAAGTTCTCCATATCAATTCATACAAACCTTATTTATCTGAATTATATTCATCATTTCTTACAGCAGAACAATTCTTGTGTGTGATTATTACAGATAAATCTAGGCTGTCAGAGGGGCTGTGAAGATCTTCTCCCCTCCCTCTTCCACTCCCCAACCCTGCCCCTTCCCCCACCCCAGCACGTGTGCGTACACACGCCCCCTCCCCGTTACTGTGGTTTTGTAAAAATTTCTTTTTTATTATGAAATTAATGAGTGTAAACACATGGACATTTCAGTATACCAGAACAACCAAAACCAGAGAAGAATTATATGTGAAATGTGAACGATTATGTAGTTAATTTTCTTAAAATGTTCCCTATGTTTAATATTGTGGTAACAGAATTCCCCTCCATCTCTGTCCTTTTCTGAACTTCCTTTCTCTTCTATGTATTTTTGTAATGTTCATTTGGCATACTTTTCTTTTTTCTCTCTTTTATCACTATCACTACCAGTCATCTCCCAAGCCCCTCAAATAGAAGTGGTTCCTTGGAACAAATAAATACAGCCAAGTAGAACAAATCAATACATTAGACATACCTGAAAATCTGTGTCTCACTATGCAGTTAATCACCTTTCTGTGAAGGGATGGGAAGCATGCTTCATCAATTTTCTGAAGTCAGTCAGTGAGCAAACATCAAGAATGTGTGTGTGCCAGGCACTGTGCTAGGCTTTGAGGGCACACATACAATGAATGAAACAGTCTTTACTTGCTGGGAACTTATAAACTAATGCAGAAAGAACAAATGCTTAAATATAGATGACATAAATATAAAGCGAATAATTACGAAATAGTTATATATAAGATAGTTTGTTAAGGAGGTTGCTAGCTACTATGGGGCATTACAAAAGGCTTCGTGTAGATTTTTACAGGGGTTCCCAAAGTGGGCAATATCATCCCCTGGGGGGTGCTGGAATGATTCAGAGTGGCAGTAATAGCTTCTGGTGCAATTGGGGGGGATGTTGAATAAAAAGTAGGAGGCAGTGAAGACATAAGCAAAGAAGAGAAGGTAAGAAATTTTTGAAAAACCATTCATACATGTTTCATCCCTTGTGTTACAGAGTTAAAGCCGTAGCACTTAGTTACGCTATTTTCCAAATAAATACACAAAATGCAAGTTATAACTTATCAGTGGTCAAGTCCACCAGCAGGTCTTAAGAAGCACGTGTTGGCAGACAAGCATGTAGCACGTGTCGAAGTTCAGCATGCATTGGCAGGAATATGTGCATGTAATGACTTGTTTACAATACAGTACAATACTATATGGTTACATGATGCAATATTTTATCATCAAAATTTCAATGCAGGAAAAACCCAGAGATTTACAATAAATTATTAAATTTAAGATGTGTCATTTTAAAAATATATATTTTATGTAATTTTTGAAATGATGCAAATTTAAAAAAAAAAACATGAAAGGGTTAAAGAAAGTAGATTTCCAGGGGGGTGCTGAGTAATTTTTTTTAAAGGGGGTGGTGGGCCAAATAAGTTTGGGAAACACTTATATAGAAGGATGGAAGCTGAACTGAGTCTTCAAGGAGGAGAGGTACTTTTTTGAGGCAGGGGTAAAGAGGAACTGCATTCCAGAGATGTGTTATGAGTGAAGAACAGAGAGAATTCCAGTGTGGTAGGATTGGAGTTCCAGGTTGTAAAGTACTTTAAAGACTAGATAAAGGAGTCTCTATGTTAACCTAGAGGTAAATGGGTAGCCATAAGAGTTGATTGAGTAGGGGAGTAACATAGTAATTTTTTCTCCTTTAAAAAATAATTGAATTTTTCAATAAATTTAATTATTATTATATTATATATTGTAATTATTAGAGTATTAATTTTATGAATTCAGCTTTTTAAAAATTCTGGTTTTTTAGAATTGTGTGTGTGTGTGTGTTTGCTTTGTTTTTTTTTTTAAAACTTTTCTAATTGTGTGCCCAATTAATATTTTTTTTCTTTTTGTAATGAGAGTTTTGGGTTCTACTTGCATAGGTTCATATAGAACTTACCAGTTTTCTCTGAAACCATCTATTTTATCATTTCTTTTGGTCCTGTAATATTAATTTACATTCATATAGTGTGATTTATTTAGTCATTCCCCTAGATTAGCAACCCCTTAATTTCTAGGATTCTTTTGCCGCCACACAAATAGGCGATATAAATTTCTTTGTACGTATGGGTCGTTTTCCTCTTTGGTCACCATTTAAGTTCAAATCTTTTTTGCAAATTCCCTTTGTTAATTAAAGTTTTTGTTGTGTTGTGCACAGTAAAAGGTATACTCAATATTTTTGCTTTTCTGAATTTGTTAGGGTTTTTTTGACCTAGCATATGGTTAGTTTTTGTAAAAATGTCATACAGAGATAAATATGTGTAGTCCTTGTTATTCTAATTCATTAAGCTAGAGTTCTGTCTTAACTTTCCTTATCTAACAATAAATCTATCTTACCTAACAAAAAGCAATTCAGGTCTTAAGCTTTTTTTAAAAAAATCTTTGACCTGGAAGCTCTGAATTTGGGCTATAGCATTGTGTTTCTGGGTGTATTCAATTTAGGATTCTTTTCTGGAGGTGATTGGTGAGCTCTTTCTATTTTTACTTTACCAGCTGATTCTAATGGTTCTGTACAGTTTTCTGATTGCCTAAAATATAGTGTCCAAGTTTTTTACTTGGCCATAGTTTTTAAGGAGTCCGATGATTGTTAAATTATCTTTCTTTGACCTCTTTTCTTACATGTTTTTGGTGGTAGATAAATTCACATGTTCTTCCAGTTTTTCAGTAAAGTTTTGACTTTTAATATTTCTTGTCTCATGGAATCATTGGTTTCTATTTGCTCTTTTCCTTTTTTCAAGAAGTCTGCTACTTGGGTCATGTTTTCAGCTTTCTGCTCTAAACTATTTATTCCTTCCATTTTTTTCTCAAAAGAGCTTTAATTTCATTTTTCATCTCTTGCTTCATTTCTTCCATCCACTTTGGGGTCTTCTTGGGTAAGCCGTTCTTTTTTTCTGGAGAGTCCGCTTATACAGCGTATTACTCTGCTTTTACAGTGTGTTATGTTTTCTGCTTAGTGTCTCCAGCCTCAATTTATGGATTGGTACTTTGCTTCAGGTGCAGATTTTGCCCTCTCTTGGATTCTTGAATAGGTTTGCTAGACGCTGGTCCTATCCCTTCCATAATATGCTTGACACTGCTGCCATCATACTACTGCTGTAGGATTGCTGGTTCCTAGTCTTTCTTGCTTCCATCTTCCACCACCCTGCCCCTGCAACAGGGGTCTGGGATCAGGCCCTAGCTTCTACCTCAATCTCTGATTTTTGCCTTCTTTTTAAATGGCCCAGAGGTTCTAGCCTGGGCCTTATCTCTGTCTCCTTTTCCTTGTTCAGGCACTGTTCAGGAGTTGGCTTTCTCCCTAAACTGTCTCTCTAAACTAGGCTTTATTTTTTTTTCATTAATTTTGCTCAAGTGTATGTGCATAGAGAACCTACAGTAAAAATTTGTTATTAAATAAAATTGCAGAATGCCAGGTTAAAAATAGAAGCAGCATTTTCAATATGTTTATTCACTGTGGTGGTTTTTATGGGTCATGTTCTTTGTCATTGTTAGTTAAGTCTGCTCAAAAATATCTGCTCTTAGATATTCGAGATCTTGGATTTGAGTTTCTTTTGAAGTAATTTGAATCATGAGAAAAGAAAATGAAATTTGGTGTTTAGACCAGTAATTCTATAGATGTAATGGTATCTGAAGAGAGAGAAATATTAAGTAGTCTTAATAAGAATTTTTTATAAGGATTAAGAATTACAAAGGTTAATATTAATAGTTGCTTTGGATAGGTTAACATCTGTTACGACAGAGTCCCTTACTGGGTAGCCACTTAACTTTTCTATTTCTCAACTTCCTCTGTAAAACGAGGGGCTTGCACTTGATGCCCTCTGAGATTTCTTCCAGCCTTAAATTTATGCTCCGATGAATATTATTTTAAACTAGTGGGCTATGTGCCCACAAAAAATAGCGGGAAGTCTTTTTGTTATATGGAGTTAAATAGCTTACAAAGTGCTACGATAGTCTATAAAGTATTCTTGTTTTTAAGCAATAGCCATGCAAGATTGTAGTATTGATCATTTTTATTGACCCTATTTTACAGTTAAAGAAATTGAAGCTCAGAATGGTTAAGTGACTTGTCCACTGCTGGTAACCAGTAGAACTGGGATTTAAACCCAGGACTTCTGACTCAAAGACTGGTGTACTTTCCATTGTAGCAGTCAAGATATTTTTTGTCTTGGTCCTTATTTTAAAGAGTTTGTCAAAGTCCTATGGGTTTGTATTTAGATAGATTCATTCTTCTCTTCTTTTAGATACTTTGTAAAGTTAAGTAAACTAGGTATTAGAAAAGAAATTAAAGATGAAATAGTATTTTAAAAAATATTTTATTTAGCCTTTTCATTGGTAATCATCTTGCATTCACTTCATCTTGAAATATATCCTTCCGCATTGCCCAACCAAGCAAGTCATACCTTGTAACAAAAAATAGTGATGGGGAATGGGGAGTTCAGTAAAGCTAACACCAAATCTTACAAAGTATTCAGCATTCCATACTGATAGACCCATACCAAAGAAGGGAATGAGGTATATTTTCCTCTTCTTCAGGCATAGGCTTGGTCATTGGTGCACATATTTCTTCTTTTTTAGGAGAACTATATTTTTACTCTTTTCTGCTTTCTATCACTTTTCTCTCTTTTCTGTTTTTCTTTCTGCCTTCCTTTTTCCTCTTCTCCTTCTTCCCTGTCTCTTAGATTCTGCAGTGTTTGTTTTGGATGAAGATTTTTGTTGTGAAGTCATGAAAATTGTAAGGTAATTAAAGACCTTAGCTAGGGGGAAAATTAATTTGAAGAAAGAAGATTCTCCTCTTGAATATCTGAAACCTACTTTTTTAATATGAGAAAAATCAAGCTAGAAGTTACAGATTTGGAAAATAACTTTGTTTAGGATTTTTCAGTAGTGTGATATTTGGGACTGTTAAGAGTGTCCCTAACTTAATGTATGAATTTTTGAAATATGTTTAGATTTATCCTTTATCTTCTGAATTCCATATTCCAGCCGCAGTTTGGATCAAGCCTCTCAGAAATGAATGGACCTTTATTTGTTTGGTCTTTGGACTGCCAATGAGCACTTACCTTCCACACCATATAATTTGGTGTGGTTAGCTGTCTAGTCTCTGTAGTGGCCAGTGTTAGGAATTCAGACCAAAGCTGAGTTGCATTGTACTACTTGTGGTGGCCTAAAATTTTATTGTTTGGCTTTAACTTGTTTCACTGGCCTTCTGTTAAAGTGCCAGTTCACCTTTAAAGTGGAAAAATGTTATGCACTCTCTGACAATGATTTTTAGAAATCTTTGTGATTGTTGTTTCACTGTTTCAGCCAAAGGAGCATGGTTTGAAATGGCATCAGGTAAAAAGAACACAGGAGTTAGATTTAGGAGATACAGATTAGAACTTATATTTTCTCATTGCTTCATACTCTTGCCCTTGAGTTGAGAGGTAATCTTGGGTAGGTCACATCTGTTTTATGGGTCCTGGTTTCTTCATGTGTAAAAGTAAGGGGTTTGAATTAAATGATTGAATCTTTTTCTAACTCAAACAGTTTCTGAGTCTGTGAGTCATGGTAGTAGACCTGAATGGAAGGTTTGGATTGACCTCAGGGCTGAAACCTTTGGAATTCCAGAGGAGAAGGGCTTCAGTAGATCTAAAGCTGAAGAAACAGTGCTACAGAATAAGGCCATCCCAAAATTCTTTGAGGATTTCTGCTCCTTGGATATTTGTCATTGATTGAAAATGTGGTGACGATCTCTTATGTGACTCCTAAAGTAAAATTTATCAAAGTTGGGGAGAGTAGGTGAGAATACTAACACAGCATGTATTCCCAGCAACAATGGTGAGGCATGAGCCAGAAGGATTTCAGTGAGTGAGAGGAAAAGAGGTCTTGGTTGCCTGGAATCTCCCAAATCTCTGGCTATCTTAGACATACAGTGCCTTACGGTTAGTAGGCACATAGTAATTGATGGTTATCTAAATGAATAAATGTAGTTTAGATGACTGCATGAACAGTGACGGAAGAGCCTAGCTCTCACAAGCTCCCTGGAAAAGATCTGAAAAGAGAACCAAACTTAATAATCATCAAGAAATCCAGAAAGAAAGATTCATTAAGCACCTTTTCCAGCCCAGCAATGCAGAAAAAGACATCCAGAAACCTGTGGGAATTGGAAAAGATACTTCTAGAAAAGCCAACATAGGCCCAGATAAAGAAGACAGAAGCCTGCCTACGTGAACCAGAGACAGTCCAGGACAATTGAAACCTATACTCTTCTCCACGTGGAACAGAAAGATTGGAAGGAATAGACAAGGACACCCTAGGGTGGTAGGGAAACCTTTAGTGCCCTTCCTGCAGATATGGGGCTGGAGCATCTCGGGATGACAGAAGTTCCCAGTACCAAACCGAAACAGTCCAGAAGAAGTAGAAATCACGAGCTGGGATCCAGGACCAAATAAGGTCCTAGCCACCCCACTCAAAAGTGTGGAGGGGGCTAAACCTAGCTTTGCTTCAAAGTCCCAAATCAATATTTGAAGTTGGATATAAGAGAAAAGGAAAAAATACTGAAAACTCTGAAGAACTTTTTGGATCCATCGACACCCAAGAAACAGTTCCACAGTAGGTTTAAGCAGAACCTAAGAGGGGGAAATAAATGGCTTGGTCATAATGACTACAAGAGTACCTGGAGGAGAATGAAGTAGGAGATAAAAAGTAAAATTATAAATGAGAGCTCTGATGGAAGGAATGGGAAGGAAAGTAGAACAGAAGGTGGAAAAACATCCTAGTAACATACTCTCTAAAAATCAGAATGAACAAAACTAAAATCAATGATGATGAAACAAGAAATCTAACAACAAAATCAAAAGATTGAATTTGAAAAAAAATAAAGTGCTACCAAAAGCAGTTGATTTTGCAGTGGATAGAACACAGGCCGTGGAGACAGGAGGACCTGAGTTCATATACAGCCTCAGATACTTACTAGCTTTGTGATCCTGGACAAGTCACTTAACCCATACACCGCACTCCCCCCAACCCCGGGAAAAGCAACTGATTGAAAAAACAAGTGCCAGAAAGGGCACTACCATCCTCCCAAGTCATACAGGCTTGTCACCTAGGTGTTATCCTCCACTCTCTTACACACACACACACACACACACACACACACACACACACACACACACTCTATTCAATCAGTTGTTAAGTCTTGTTTTTTCCACCTTTATATGTTTCTTCTGTATTATCCCTCTGTTCTCTTCTGACATTGTAACCACTTTGATGAAGGCCCTCATCACCTCATAACTGGACTTTTGCAATAGTCTGCTGGTTGGTCTACCAGCTCCAAATCTCTTCCTCCACTTGCATCCATTCTCTACTCAGATGTCAGATTGATCAGGTACAAGCCTGACTGTATTATCTCTCTATTCACCAAACCCCATGGCTTGTTATCACCTCCAGAATCAAATATTAAAGTCTTTATGCCTTTCATAACCCAATCCCTTTCTATCTTTTCAGCATTTTTACCCTTCTCCCTGCATACTCTGCAGTGCAGGGACATTTGTCTCCTTGCTACTCTCTGCTCAAGACACTCCATCTCTAAACTTTGGGCATTTTTACTGGCTATCTTCTATACCTTTAACACTCCCATCTCATTTCTGCCTCCCTGGCTTCCTTCAAGCCTCAGCTAAAATCCCACCTTTTACAGGAAGCCTTTCCCAGTCCCTCTTAATTCTAATGCCTTCTCTCTGTTGACTGTCTCCAATTCTATATATAGTTTATTTGTACATAGTTGCTTGCATGCAATCTTTACCATTAGACTGTGTGCTCCCTGAGAGCAGGGACTGTTTTTTGTCTTTCTTTGTAACCCTAGCATTTAGCACAATTCTAGGCACATAGTAAGTACCTAATAAATGCTAGTTGACTGAGGAGAAAGAATTTAACAGTCATTGGATGACCTGCAAAGCATGACCCTAGAAAGCCTAGATGCCATATTCCTTCCTTCCTTCCTTCCCTTCTTCCTCTCCTCCCTCCCTCCTTTCCATGTCCTCTTCTCTCACTCCTCAACTTTTTTCAGTTTGGCTTTCCACTTCATCACTTAATTGACCTCTCTCTCTACCCATACAATTCCCACCATAATTGAGGCCCTCATCACCTCTCAACTAGATTATTGTAACAGCTTCCTGACTGGTCTTCCTACTTCAAGCTCATCTCCTCTCCCCCGCCCACCTCCCCAGTCCATTTTCCACACTACATTGAAAGTAATTTTCCTTAAGTATAGATCTGATCATGTAACTTCCCTAGTCAGCCAACTGCAGTAGCTTCTTCTGGTCCCCTAGAACAAAATGTTAACTCCTCTGTTTAGTCTTTAAAACCCTCCACAATGTTGCCCTAAGCTTTCTTTCCATCCTTATTACTTTCCCTTCTCATTCTCTTATCCAGCCAAACTGGCCTTCTCTTTGTCATCATAACATTTTCCATGTCTTTGCCTTGATCTTCCTCCCTTGCCTGCAGTGTGCTCCCTTCTTCCATTAAGACTCAGGAATTGTTTCCTCACCCCAACCCCGACTGCTAGTATTTTCCCTCTCAAACCACCTTCAACTTTGTACATATTTGTATTTATTAACTTTATATTTACCCTGATTATTTACCTTTAGAATGCAAGCTCATTGTGGGTAGGAATTTTCATTTTTTGTACTTATATCCCCAGTATCTGACATTTAGTAGGTCCTTAAATTAATATTTGTTGATTTATTGGTTGTTAATATAGACTATACCATCCTAACTTCCCATCTTTTCTTAAAAAAAAATAAAAGGTGTCTTCCTGTTGAATGTCTTATTTTGGCACAATTTTTTTTTTAAAGAATTTCTCTTATCTTTCTCTAATCAGGTATTTGCCACCAGAGTGCTTTGTGGTTGGGAAGGAACCACCAAAGATCTCCAATAAAGTTGATGTCTGGTCAGTGGGGGTGATCTTCTACCAGTGTCTTTATGGAAGGAAGGTAAGGAATATGAATGTTCATCTGCATTTGAGGTATATGTGCATAGTGTAGACTTTAGTTGCCACTACCATTCAGCCTGTGGAATTGGTTCTTGCCTGAATTATCTGTAGCAGGATGACTTGAAGATCATATGTTCTCACAAGGTAGAATTCATAGAAGAGAAAACTAGACTGTTTTAGAATTGCTTTCTGAATAATCAAGGAATAGGTAACGATCCTCTAGCTTAAGGTGCCTAGTAACCGTAACTGATGGGCAAAAAATAAAAAAAAAGACTGTGATCTTTTTGACTCCACAAGTTCTGGAGAAGTTCAGGCTTACTTTGGAGCGGTCTG